>NC_056733.1:1959888660-1959908678 GCF_019279795.1 Protopterus annectens
ATATAGAAGGCCGGACATTGTTTGCATCTAGCTAAATAAACCATGTAACATGAGTTACAATTTAATTTAAAATCTATTTTATATGTACAATTGTTGATACAAAATTGTGTACCCTCTTCGATGTGCTTGCAGTAATTGCAGTTCTGACATTTATGCATTCCTACATTCAACCTATAGGACGTTTTTTTAAACTCCAAAATACTTTTTAAATTTCTTCCTTTCTTGTATACAATCTTAGGGCAAGGGCCTGTTTTACTATAAATGTCCGGGTACGCTCTAAACAGTTCCCAATTCTTAAATATAATGTCTATTCATGATCTACTGTCTTTACTAAACGTTGTAATAAAGGTTGGTTTGCAATTCTCATCGGCCAATGTTGCAGATGGTAACGTTAAATTTTGCTGGTGTATCAAGCCCATCAGTCCCATCAATGTCGTTGGTCACATTAATCCGTGTGTTGACAAAGGGGCCTGTGAAAGAGTTACTGACATTATTAGTAGTAACTGGTAGTAGTGGGTAATAAATATGTTGGCACCTTTTATCAATGACTTCTTGTGTTAGTTCATCCAACAAGTCAATGGGGTATCCACGTGCCAAGAACATGTTCTTTAATGTTGAGCATTCAGCATGGAAATCACTATCCAACGAAACCATTCTAGCAGCATGGACCAGCTGCCCTTTAACAACAGATCTTTTTTGAAAAAGTGGGTGGCAGCTGGTAAAGTGCAAGAATGTGTTCGAATATGTTTCTTTCCGATGGATTTTAGCAATAAAACAATTAAGTGTCAAATCCTTGCTAAGCCTTACATCTAAGTAGGCAATATTCTCTGCTGAGAATGTGTGGGTGAACTGTAAGAAGGTGGTACTTTGATTAAAATATTGGACCATCCTTTCTACTTCACACTCACCTGCCTTCACAAGTATGAAGATATCATCCAGGAACCTAGTGTATAGTAGAAATGATTCAATGTGTGGGTTTTGCTGTGAAAAAAACGTGATGGGACTCCCAATAGGCCATAACCAAATTGGCTATACTGCCGCCACATGGGGATCCCATAGCGACACCTACTTTTTGTTTATAAAATTCGTCCCCAAAAATGAAAAAATTGTAGGACAAAATTAAATTGCCCAACAGGGTAACTAAATAAATTTCCCTGTCTGGTGCATCATGCTTTTTCATCATAAGACAAACCCACTCCAACGCAATATCTTGAGGTATGCTACTATACAAATCCTTAACATCTATTGTTACAAAATTTGCCTCCGTATTAAACTCAATAGCTCTCACTGTGTCTAAGAATGACCAGGAATCCTTGCAAATATGATGTTCCATATGGACATATTTCTGAAGCATACTATCAATTAACTTTGCGCATGTATAAGTGGGAGATCCCCTACTGTCCACTAATAATCTAAGTGGTGGGTTGTCTATGCTTTTATGTATTTTCTGGATACCAAAAACGCATGCATATCTAGGATAAGATGTAGTTAAGTATGCATGTGTCTTAGAATCAATTCTACTTTCAATAAGTAAATCCTTGATGGTGTCCTTTATTAGTTTGTAGGCACCGTTGACCTCTGACCTAGAACTAAGATCATATCTGTCTGATTGCAATACCTGGTACATTCGTTTCTCATAGTCATCAATAGTAAAATAGTAAAAACTACTAACCCTCCACCGAGTGGTCAAACTTGTGTACTAAAGTATTGGATGGATTCCATGTCTTCTTTAGAAATGTTGTTACTACCATACTTATATGATTTGCCCAAACTTAAGTGTCTCAAGTCTAGTTCACAGCACTTTTCAAATGATTCCAGTACAGGGTGTAAAGGGGGATTAAAAGTACTAGGTATATACAGTCTGTCTGAAATGGTCCTATCCAAAGAGTCTCCAATCAGTACTTTAAAGTTTAATTTCCTAACAAATAGTTTGACGTCTAATATAGAGTTGACAATATTAATGGACTTCGTTGGTACAAAACTACACCCCTTGGACAATAGTTCCACCATGCTAATGTCAAACTTGACATTACTAAAATTATATAAATTGAAGTCACCTAGTTCATTTTTAACTATTTCTGGTAGAGGTGAAACTACAGTTATGTCCACTGGTGGTGCCAAAATACTGTCATTTGACGACCCTAAGTCAGACCCAACAGTGTTGACAAGTTCAGAGCACAAATCTGGTGTTAAATAGTCTACTGAAATTGGTTCATTAGAACGTAATGTCTCATCACACAAGTCAATGTCTACTTGTTGTTCCCCCATCTCTGTCCAAATTTGTTTGGAAAAGAGTTCTTGTTTTTTGGTCTTGCACCTAAAAAAGAAAACCTCTCAGTTGCGTTATTGTTAAAATTGCCCCCCACCCGATTGTTGTTCCCACTCCTCAGTCTTTGGCTCCACGGTGTACTAGTCACTTCACTGAAATCATCAAGGTTACCTACTCGGTCGATGTCGTCCGGCCCTTTGTTTAATACATGCATGTGTTGAGTATTGTCAGTTTGGAGTAGAACAGATCCAAGTTGATCATGTGATGTGTCATTCGAACTGAAGTTGAACAAGCCTTTCCTCCAAGTTTGACCACTCGGTGGTTTTGGATAAGCCACCCCTATCCTGTAATCGTGGCTATCCCTAGTAAGTTTTTTAATTTTTTGGAGGCTAAGCTTGGCCAAATGTTCATCTATGCTTAAAAATATTCGATCGTATTCATACTTATATCTGTTGAACTGTATGTCAACAGATATAGATCTATCCAGTTCGGTCATATATTGGCTTAACTCATCGATCCAGACATTATAGTGTTTTACAAATAAAGTTATAAGTTCTAGGCCTTGGTTGTCAAATAAGTTAACTAACTCTTTATGGAAGGTAGAGCCAGCTTCCAGACCAGTAGGGTAGGGGAACCGTCTCAAACCTTTAGGGACAATTTTCCGTGTTAAGCATTCATTAAAGTAAGCTACTTCTAATTGTAGCTTTTTGTATTTCAACAGACATGCGTCAAAGACTTTCAATTTGGAAGTAATATTGTCTTTGTTGTTATCATTGTCAACATTCCTTAAACAGTCATTAGAATTCGAAACACGAGACTCAGGTACCTCTGCCAAACAAAAATGGCTCTTAAGCCAAGGTGGTTTAATAGTGTCTTTTTTACCTTCATTTGTTACAGCAGGTCCCGCTATAGAAGCTGGTAGTTGTGCAGTGCCGGTTGTTGCATGTAGAACTTGTGTTACACTCGTTCTATTTGGTACCACGCCAATAGTCGTAGGTGTAGTAGTTGGATTCTCGTTGATCAAGAAAACGTTATTGTCCAATAATACTCAGTTAGGGTTTACTGGTACAAATGAAGGAACGTCAGTGTTGGTACTAGGCTGAAGCTGTTTAGGACCATTACCGTCTGTTGTTAACGGATGTGGAGTTCCGTTTACACTGGACTAAACCACCCAGCATTAGCAAACAAGGCTCCTCATTAGCAGATGTCATACAGACCCCTGATGATTGTTTTGGAGATAGGTAATATGCCCTGGGAGTCACCTCTGTGTATCCGGTTGACAGGAGCAAGTGAAATCACATTACATGTGTGTCAAAGGTCAGGGTAACATATTGCTAGGCTGCTCTAGGCCCTAGGGCCAATAACGTATTAACTACCTATGACACAATGCACACACACATGTACTCAGTGCAATACTTGCTATGTGAGGTGGAATGAGTGTGACAGTGACTGTGTGCAAGGTTTGTAAAGGTGTGATAGCTTAGTGTGAGGTTGTGTCTGTCATGGTAGTTTGTGTCCTAGGTGCGAGGCCAGAGAACGATGTTTCAGTTATTGGGATGCAGACATAGTAGGATGGCATATGTTGTGACGTAGTTCCTTGTGTACGACTGTGGTGTCCCATTGTAGGCTGAAGCAATACATGTATGCTCAGTAAATGGTACTGCTGGTGACTCCAGCTCACATATGAACTGTTGTACTACCTGAAGCTGTAGGCCTAAACAGCACAGTATGGTGTATGTTCACAGTCCCTGCTAACGCTGTCTTGTGTGTTTCCTGTAGTCTGCACAGATTACATACCTCAGGCATAGGTATCTGTAAGTAGGGGCACACAGTACTATAAGGTACACAGGTAATGCTCATCTGTGTCAGCATGCATCTGTGTGTTGCATGTATGTCTGATGTGTGTGTAATAATGCCTGTACCATGCCCGCAATCACATGTGTGTTACAGGGTATGTGTGTGTACCTAGCAACATGTATACTCTGTTACAGCAGTATGCCAGCTATATTAACAACCATGCACATATGTTAGGTAGGGGTATGGCATCAAAGACTAGGGTGGTTTACTAGTAGTACTGTAAATGTACATTACATTCATTGCATTGGATGACATATTTCTTCATGCATTAGCTTGATATATACCCCCAGGGTGAGGTTGTGCATTGTATCCCAAACAGTGTGCCGACTACTGGTGTATACTGGTTTGTTATATGGAGTGCGGCAGGCATTGTCAGCCAGTTGTGGGCTGAGCACTGATATGTGGTATTTAACATGTGTATCCTCTGACAGACAGATAGATGCTATATATGGCAGTTAAGTGATATCTTTACTTCATAATGTTAAGTGTGCCACATGACTTGCTCACACATATCGTTTAATTGTCTTCCAGGGTTATGGCTCATCAACGTAATCCATCGTATACAGCTGCGGAGGAGCAGGACATTCAGAACAGCCTGGTGCAGCACTATAACCTGCTTTTTTCCAGGGCCAGCCAGCATCAGCATGAGCGTACTGCACTGTGGCAAGGCCTTGTTCGCCGGGTAAATGACATAGGCATGCATAACCGGACATGTGCGCAGGTATGCCATCACTGCAGTGATTTAATTAGACATGTCCGGCAGCATGCGTCTGATATCCATAGGCAACAGCTTGCCACAGGTGGTGTGGCGGCCATACATCCTCCACTCACCAGAGTGGAGGAGCTGCTCCTAAGCGTGGTGGCTCCTGGCCTACAGCAGCAACAGCATCACACATGTGTTATCATGGAGGCTGGAGCCACCCAGCAGGATGACATGGAGCGTGCAGGTAATATGCCCTAGCTTTAGACTACCGTTACCTATATTGTTAGAATATGCGTATGTGAGATGTGTACTGTGTGTTTAGCAGTTGTGCTGCCTGTCATGTGCAATACTGATATTTGGAATAGTATCCATACACCTGTGACTGTTGACTGTTGTTCCACTGTAGTTTAGCACACTCACAGTAGCAATACCACAGTTGTGGCCACTGACAAACTGTGTCATATTCTTGTAGGTCCCTCTGGTGTGACAGCAGGGCAGACAATACATGCTGGTGAGTGTGTTAACACTTTAATATTGGTAATGAAATGTGCATGTCACAGGTGAGGTGTAGGCCATGTACACGTAACACACCTACGCATAATGCATGCTGTGCATGTTTGCTGTGAGACATCAGTCATCTCAGTAAAGTCAGTAGCTGCCTCAATCACATGCAATGCGCAGTGCAGCAGACACAATTGTGGCAACATTGTACTGCACATTGGATATGCATAGTTGCAACAGCTGTACACAACAGAACACGTTTATCATACGCAGTACACGAAAACATGCTACATTTGGCATTACCACACACCCGCTGTAAGGTCACACTTCAGTATCCCACATGTCATGCACACACACATGATGTACCTCAGGGGTAGAGGCCTATCATGGGGCTGTGCAACACACTGCAACACATAACACAATCATGTTAGGCAATGCTCCCTATTGGGCACCTCACACACCCATGTACAAGGTGGCTGTGTAATTGTGAACGTAGCCACGGCACTGCAGTTCAGGTACAGCATGCTAGGCAGTGGTCTTGCACACATTAGTAAATGTGAGTGACCACAAGATGCATGTTGATGATGGCACAGGGTACTACACCTCATCCAGTTACAGTGACCAAAGTACTACTCTTAGCAGTCATTGCTTTGCACCTCAATGTTGTGTGTGTGCAAACATATGCACCTATACACAATATGCATAGCATGTTGTGTGTGCTTACATATGCCAGTCTACACAATATGCACAGCAGTCACCATCCAAACAAAGTGTCACATATATGTCCTGGAATGATAGTGGGTGTATAGGTCACTTGACACACATTGGTTATGTGTGGTGTTTAATGTTGCAGTCATGTAGCATGCCATGCCATGTCTGGCACCGACATATCTGCAATATGTCCCACACTCATCATAACCACTGTACACTGGCCATGTCGAGCATTGGGATTCCTTCACACCAACATGCACCACACATCCCGTGTGTGGACATAGCATGCATGTGCTACACCCGTGCCCACTATTATCTGCTATGGACACAGACACTGTACTCAGACATGGATATCTATGTGTCACACAGATAACACATGCAGCCATGGCATGTATACTTGTGAGTGATGGTGCACAGGGCATTGCAGAGCTGATAATACCTGCACAGCAATGTTGTGTCCATGTACACATTCTATTCCAGGGCCAGGGTGTAGCCAATCACTGAAGAACTACACAGTTGCATCAAAGCCATGTATACTGCCATTAAATAGGGGCGTCTGCACTTGCACTGCATGGTCTTGTGCAACACATATTCTGCATGCTGACACGTGTGTGGTGACTGTTTACCTTGTTATACTGACACCCACCTTCACCCACTATAGAGTATGTATTGGATTGCTGTTGTGTGTGTGTATGTGCTGTAGTGAAGAGTCCATTAGTGTTCATGTGTGCATGTGTGCATGTGTTCATGTGTGCATGTGTGCATGTGTGCATGTGTGCATGTGTTCATGTGCATACCGTAAAGTGTGTTTCCTGTCTTCATTTCACAGGTGCTGAGTTAGGGGTTGGCGAAAGCAGCAGGCAACCTGAAGCCACTGCCATGAATAGTGGTGATGATGAGACATGTATTTTGGCACAGGAAGGTTTGACAGGTCTGTTGTTGGTCCGCCAATCGACAGTACGCAGCGTTCAACCCCATCTATGCACACACTCATACTGTCAATACATCCCTCACCACCAATGGCCATAGGCGAGGGACAGCATACAGTTGGCATTGACCAGGAGAGTGTGGCACCCATTGCACTTGCATCCCCTCTCAGCAGCCATAGCCATATTCCTGGAAAGGTACCACATAGGCAGAGGTCCAGGGGTTCTCGGGGGAGTACCGCTGGTCGTATTACCCCTGGCAGGCGTGCCCTCACAGGTCTTATGATGTCCAGTATGTTCCGGGCTGTAATGCAGGCTCAGGCATGTATGGAACGGTACACCAGGCAGGGACTTAGGGCACAGGGGGCACATTACATCGCTATCAATGACAGCATCCGTGACCTTGCCGGTGCCATCCGGACTTACACCGAGGTCATTGATAGACGTTGGGCAGAGACATTAGATGCCCTCCACAATATGTCCTCCATGAGCCAGGACCATGCGGGATGGTTGTGACGTCGATGTGGACGCATGACAGCAACAGCTGGCAGTGGTCGCAGATGGCCCACAGTTTACAGCCGCTCCCACAGTAGCAGTACATTGCTGGAGCTGGCCTGTCCATTGGCCGTCCAAGTAGACCACGTGCATGTGGCTCTGGCCAGTAACAGCAGGGACATGGGTCCAGTCATCATACTTCTGCTTCTGATGACAGTACCTAGTCAGGGTTGGTACCCGATACTGTCCGTGGCACCCCTGCCAGGCACAGGTACTGTGTCCGTGGCCAGAGACAGTGATTTGTACAGCCTAGCAGGTACAGTCTGTGGCTGTCCCACAAACTACCTTATATGACAGCCACATGGTGGAGCTGTGTGCATGCAGACACACACACATTAACCAAACAACTAGGGCTCACACATACACACACACATTACATCAACATTGGCCCATGCTGTACTGTTGTCCATCACACACACACACACACACACACACACACACACACACACACACACACACACACACACACACACACACACACACACACACACACACACACACACACACACACACATGTCGATTGGATGGGTCAGTGTCAGGCTCTGGCAAACAACAAAACGCCCTGTGCATATGATGATACCTGTGTCGCCTCCTGTCATCTGCAACACTGATGGAGGAACAGTCTAACATGGTGCTGATGCACAGGGTGGCACTATAGCAGTGTAGCAATATTAGCAAGTTGTCAACAAGAAAGTGTAATGACATCCTTGTAGGTATATCTGAGCAGACATTATGCATCAAAGCTCTGATTGTCAATGTAGCATTGTTTACACCACTGTTAGGTCTGAGTATGTATTGTCCACCCATGTGCCACGTGTCTGAAGTGTAAAGTGTTGCCAGCATGTGTTAGTGAGTGGACAGTATGTTTGTGATGTGTGCAGTACAGATTAGCAAGTTTACATCTGTGAACATGGTGGGTGCACACTGTCTGCATGTATGTGCATAGTGGACACATGGACATGTGGCATACCCTGTCGTACACATTGTTAACATCTCATAGTATCTTTCAATGGCCAGTATGCATTCTACTACAGTTATGTTCTAACATGGGTAGACATGTGTGTATGACATGGGTTGACACTATGCTGTGGATGATACCGTTAATATCTGTCAATGATTTGCAGTCTGGTGGTATACACAACCTCAACAGCATGACTAGAAGCAATCATTGCATGATGTCCTGACAAATGACACAGTCATAGGGAACTCAGTAACAGTTGGATCCTTCCGGTGCTACACAATAACACTAACCAGTGGTAACGACTGCCACCCATTCCTGTGACCACACCTGTTTGGCATATAGCCCACTTAGGTACATGCAAACACACTATGGATGTGTCCATCCAAATCTGGAAATGCATGCATTGGCCTACAATGCATTCCCTGGATGGGACTCATATCCTACACAAGGGTATCATACAGAGAGATACCTGTTGTCTGATAAATGCTGTATAGCAGTATGCTGACTATGGCATAGTCATCCTCATGTACTATACATACTATCCCATCAGTACCACACAGGTGGTAGCCGTCAACATGTATGTTGGGTATCATTGTGTACATACAGCCTCATGTTATGTCATGTGTCCCTTGGTATCCACATATCCATAGGTATTGTGGAGTCCCAAGGTATATCACATAAGACATTAGAGGCCTAAATGCATATCCACAAGGCAGTTGTACACCTATAAAGACTGTCCATTATTGGCAGTTGTTGTGTATAAACATGTCTGACATATACCCCAGGCATATACCCTCACTCACACTACTCTTAAGTAATTGTCATGGGTGTGTGGCACAGATGACCTTGGCCAGAGAACACAACAGTGGACGGCCTTGTCACATGCATACATATGTGACCTATGATCTGAGAAGCAGTGGCACAACCTGTCAATGGAAACAAATGTATTCATGTAGTATGCAGGCTTCACAATTATGTACTGATTGAGGGGACATGTACACATATATATTTGCCATGCAGATACCTGATGTGTGCAATGCACTTATTGTTGTAATCATAATGTGTCATACCATAGAAAAAGCAAAATGCACACCGCATTGATAAACACCCAGTCAGCATTTGCAGGATTCAAACCCCTACTTAACTATGTTATGATACTAGAGAAAGATGCATTAACACAGTGTGCTATTTGTTTTATTAAGTGGTTTCCCTTCTCCGTCTATATTTGTAGGATGGTGACATCATCAGTCATTCCAAAGAGGAATGTACCTCTTTTAGTGTGTTTTCCCAGTCTCCAAAAAGGGCACGCCTTTCAAAGACAATTGCACACATACACTCCCCACACACACATTCAGCATTTGCAAGATCCAAACCCCTATCTATGTTATGATATTAGAGAGCGATACATTTACACAGCATGCTATTTGCTTTACTGGGTGGGTTCTCTTCTCCTGCTGTATTTGTAGGATGGTGACATCATCAGACTTTCCAAAGAGGAATGCACCTCTTTTAGTGGTAGGATGGTGACATCATCAGACTTTCCAAAGAGGAATGTACCTCTTTTAGTGGGTTTTCCCAGTCTCCAAAAAGGGAACACGTCTCAAAGGAAACTATACACATACACCCCCCCACACACACACACACAGTGTCGGTGATTACAGGATTCAAACCCCCTACCAAACTATGTTATGATACTAGAGAGAGACGCATTAACACGGCACCCTATTTGCTTTATTGGCTGTTTTCTTTTCTCCTGCTGTATTTGTAGGATGGTGACATCATCAGACTTTCCAAAGAGGAATGTACCTCTTTTAGTGAGTTTTCCCAGTCTCCAAAAAGGAACACCTCTCAAAGGAAACTGTACACATACACACACATCCCCAAACACACACTCACTGTTTGCAGGATTCCAGCCCCTACCTAACTATGTTATGACATTAGAGAGAGACACATTAACTTGGCATGCTATTTGACTTACTGACTGGTTTCCCTTCTCCTGCTGTATTTATAGGATGGTGACATTATCAGACTGGACATGGTGATGTGTGTACACTTTGTTTTATGCAATTCCAGGAATGGTCCATGTGGGTCAGCAGGTGTCAACAGCTTGAACAAGACCTCATAATCCCTACCTTGTGTGATCTATCTGTGGACACATTGACATTCCGTCATATGTCAACACATATTTATGAACAGCTTGTTGGTTTTGTGGATATTACATGTGTCTGGGATGTTGATAAAGGGCTATTCAAAGTTTATGTGAGACATGTGTAGATGTGTTCATTGATGTATGTCCTGGGTGGCTGCCTTGCAAACAGCCTAGCGTGTTTGGGAACCATGATCCACACATGAACATACCACAGTTGGTAGGGTTGTGTGTATGTCAGCTTCCAATAGCTCTGTTTATGACTGCAACCATGATGGACTCCATGACCTTGCAGATCAGACTTCATAGGCGTACTGGACTTGACTTCCCATGGTGTGTTGTGCACCAACACTTGTGGGGAGTGCCATATGTTGCTGTGGCACATTCAACAGTTCCACATCTTGTGTAGGTGAGGCTCAGCTGACTGTTCAGGTGCAGGATCTGTTTGTTCTGTAGCTTGTGCATGACTCATATTGGGAATCAATGTATTCTACTTGCTGCTATGCTTTTGGCAGTGGAGGTAGCTGCTCATCCATTCTACATGTGATATCTCCTGGTATGATGATATGGACTATTGTCAGTGGGAGGTCGGTATGTACATATGGGCCTTTCTGTCAGGATGTCAGCATTGTCAGTCAGGTACAGTTGGCCCTGACTCAGGACATATATGGGTGTACATTGCTATTTATGACATAGCTGAAGGAGGTGTCATGATTCAGTCTGGAATCCTTCTCAGCTACTCTTTACAAAACACCAACGAACATGAGCACTAATCCCTGTTATACTCTTTTACACACTTAACACCCTACTGATCCTTTGTGATCAGGCTACAGAGTATGTCATCATAATATCCTGGCATATCCAGAGGTCGGTTTCGTGTGTAGTCTCCAGTCCAGCTGGTGAATATTGTGATATTGACACAATGTCACATCTGCCTCATGTACACAGACAACCCTCTCCTCATCCCGACAAACTCAGATATATGTGTGAGATGCACCTATATAGACATACAGGGTGCTGAACTCTCTCGACCCATGACTGGCACAGTCTATCAGGTGGTGAAGGTAATCACACACACCACATATCAGTCTCACATATCCTCTAGCGAAAGCACTCAAACCACATTATCACACATAGGCATACTCAGATGCTGTAAATGTACTCTGCCAAAGTAGCAGAGACCTCCAAAGCAGACACACACACAACTGCTACCCCACTACAATACCCACATATCACATAGTTCACAATGTCAGTGTGCCACACAGTCACTGCCTTTCAGGCTAAACAACACACCTAATACACTTGTAATAGGTGACACTTATTGTCAGACACACTGACGTACCACTCACCAGCCCTAACAAGGAATTAATCACTTTGGGCTGTCTGTCGGCTGCCAGGATCTGCCACATAACACAGGCAGTCAGGTCACTCCAAAGTAAGTACAGGGCTGGCACCATCATTGTCCATGCTGGTGCGTAAAACCTCAGACGTTACTCCCTGGACCACATGACGTGATACATGGAGGAACACTCTGATCATGTAGCCCAGACCAGTATGATCCTGACCTTCTCTAGCATCTTACACCCACCAATTATGATGTCACAGTATACAGACAAACATATTATGTTTAACAGTTGCCTAACAAATTTGTTTCATTCATAAGGGATACAGTGTCTGTCAGCCTGTGGTGACATGCTCAACATGCCACGTAGCTTCACTATGGACAACATGCACCTGTCACCCTTGGACTTTCGAATGCTGGCTAAGGCTCTTGCTACCACCATAGTGCCTTTTTTAAGCAGGGCTCAAAAGACAAACCCACCTCCATAGACATTACAGGTTAAATGAAACTAAGGGTAATGCTGCTCAACACCAGATGTGTTACCCTCATATTGCGGCCACTCAGGACTCTCCTCAGTATGCTGAATAGCGATATCTGTGCACTAACAGATGCCTGGTTCAGGATCATTTATGCACACCAGCACTACCAGGTTATGTTTCATACCATGCTTTCTGACAACAAGACTTGGAACAGACAACACAACTAGGGGGAGTATCCATATACATCACAGATACACACACCTCCGGGTTAGTAGCACTGCACAAGGCATCACAGACCATACATATACAACTACCATTGTGCAAAACTGCCTTTCAGTTTGTTGCCTGCTACAGACCACCCTCCCAACTCAGGAACCACACTCGGCTGTCATGGGAACTATGGAGAATATGAAGGTCTCCACAAACACCATTATATTGGGTGACTTCATATACACAAATATTGACTGGGGATACTACTCAAGCCCCAACACCCTCATCCAACAGTCGCTACAAATTGTAGACTCATATGCTATGGGCAACCAGTCAGCACAGCCACAAGGGGGAATACATATTGGACCTGATCATCACCAACATGGGGACTCTATGTTCCACACCAGCGATATACCCTCATTGGTAAGGTCAGAACATACATGTATCTCACTGGACATACATATACCCTCCACACACCCATCCTGGGTAATCTTGGTGAAGTTCTCAAGAGCCAACGTCTCACTTCACCAAAGCAAGGTGGTATCCTTCAGAGACCCTGAGACAGTGGCAAATACGGCTCACATTGCTGAATCCTTTACATACACATTCTATGGACTCCTGGTGGACTGCATGGATTGTGCTATCCCAAATAACAACAGGACTCACTATTCCAATGGCAGGGGACCTGTCTGGTAGACCCCAGCCATTAATAAGCTGTACAACATCAAGAGGATGCTACTACATGATAGAGCACAATCCCAGAATGGGAAGGCATCTGTGATTTGTACTAGCAGACAGCTACGATCATTCATGAACTTTTCTAAGGGCCGCTTCTAACGGACAATTGCACCAGACACGTAGGACTATCACGCAGCCTTCTTCAGTTATGTCAGGAACCTGGGTGGACACTCACTGATATGCTGTGAGTTACTGCATACTGACTAAATGTACCCTGAACCCACTGGCATTGCCAACATCCTGGCAAACAGGTTCAGTGCAGATGTCTCCCCCCCATCCCCCCTAAGGAGCAACTATCCATCCCAACAGAGTATAACCTCTCTGACATCACACATTAACAGGTGAGTGCTGCCCTCCCCAAAGTGTACATCACAGTATCAATGGGACCAGATGGTGTCCCGGCCTGCATCTTACACAAGCTTCATGACAGACATAACCCTCACATTACATAACTGTTCAATATTGGAGTTACCACAGGATATGTACCCAAGGAATGGCGTACAGCGACAGTGGTCCCACTCCACAGAGTTGGTGCCACAACGGACCACAGACAATATTGCTCTATAAGCCTAACTAGCCTGTTCTGCAAAGCTATGGAGCATATTGTCATGGAACAATAACATGGGGATGTCCTGGTGAAGCATCTGAGCTAAGTATTGTAAAATCTGAGGTAAATTGGGTGCTGCTGTGCTCATCCCTTGAGATTAGTTCCAGGCACAGAATCATTTCCATTTTTCAACATAAGATTTTCTAGTACTAGGCTTCCTTGCCTCTAAAATGATATCCATCATAGGTTTGCTGAGGGATGGTAAAGAAGAGATTAAGTAATTAGCCAGGCTGCAAGGTTCAGTGTTAGAAGCTGAGGGTGCAGAATTTGGTTGTCCTGCTGAGACAGCAGGGAAGGAGTCTGAGGAAGGCGCCATGGAGATAACCATGTCACACTGCACAGGAGGGGGTACCAGTGTTGGTGCGGCCAGTCTGGAGCAATCAAAATCATCCTTGGTTTGTCCTGTTTGATTTTTAGTAGTACTTTGAAGAGCAGAGGCAGAGGGGGGACGGCATAGACTGATAGGTATTTCCAGTTGAAAGACAGAGCAACCAATTTCCAGGCATGTATGTGGGGAGTCCTTGTGCAAAATTTGTCCAATTGTTAGTTCTGGGGAGAGGCAAACAGGTCTATATCTGGGCTCCCCCATTTGTTTGTCAACATGTTGAAAATACTTGGTTCCAGTTTCCACTCTTGTGTGTCCATGAGGTTTCTGCTTAGTCCATCTGCCAGTGTATTTAATTTTCCTGGCAGGAATTGAGGTTGTAGGTGCCCTTGGTAGCTCAAGGCTGTGTTCCACAATGCCATGGCTAGTCTGCAGAGGGGGTAAGAATGTGTACCCCCTGCTTGTTTATGTACCACATAACAGTGGTGTTGTCCGTCTTTACCATTAGTTGTCCAGGAAGAATGTGGTCCTTGAAGGCTGACACAGCATTCTGTACAGCTAACATTTCTTTTTGATTGATATGCAGGTGCATTTGACTTGAGTTCCATTTGCCCTGAATGCACTTCCCTGCCAGGTGAGCCCCCCATGCATAGTCTGATGCATCTGTTGTTAGGGTTTGGGCAGCACGGTGTGGTGTGAAAGGTAGTCCCTTGTTTCAGTGGCAGGCCTCTGCCCACCAAAGGAACTCTAGGCATAGGCAAGGTATGATAGGAATCATTGTTTCTAGGTCTTGAGAATGTTAACACCATAGGGCAGGATTCATGATGGCTTGCACGGAGTCTAAGAGTTGTGTAAGACTCCATGCAGCCATCGCGATCCAGGAACAGCCCTAAATCCCGTGTAAGAGATAGCTAAAACGACTCTTACACGGGCAGGGCGTGGATATGCTAATCACCCCATTTGCAGCTGAAAGGCATGCAAATGAGGTAGATTAGCAATCCACGAAGCTGAAACCAGCCCATGTAAGAGTCGTGTTAGTTGCAGAAATGTACTCAGTTGACAACTGAGTACGTTACTGCAAATAACCTAACGAACATGACAGCTCCAAATAAAGTGTGCAAATGTTGCAGTCGGCATGCCAATGGCCAAATATGTGGCCATTGGCATGGTAACCCGATGCAAACATGAAATAAAATATTTTTTTTTTTTTCGGAGATCGGCGATGTTTAAATGCAGCGCAGCCCCACACAAATGGGCTGCGCTATATAAAACATAAAAATAAAGGTTTGAAACCCACAAATGTGGGTTTTATGTAATGCATGGATTTGCAATGCAGTGACTAGCAGACCAAAAACAACATGGCCACCGTCTAGTGGTTGCTAAGGGGGGAAGCTGAGTGTAAGACATGTAACTAAGCATTAGTAGGTAATCCTATGTAAATGAGTGGTAGGATAGTGAATCACACTGTCACATAGCAAATGAGCACATTCTGTGTAGTGTAAGAGTTAGATAAGGGGGAGTAACAGAGTAGGAGATAGGTGACATCACAGGGGGGGAATGTCAGGAAGAAATCAAGCTCATTGGAGCAAAGTGGTATGTGAAACATGTCAATCACACAGCAGAAAAAGAGGAGTGTCAACAGATAAGCATGGGAAAGTCAAGAAATGGAAGGTGTACACTGTGGCCAACACCAGAGTTTCTTGATGTACGTGCATGTGCGCATGTGCGTGCTGGGAGGTGCGAGTAGGACAGAGTGCGCGTGTGTAAGACAAAGTAAGCATGTAGGAGCCTGTTTAAAGATCTGTAGACCTGTTTGTGCTGGTGTGTGTGCGTTTTAATCTGAATAAGCAGATTCTGGTCCATGTAAGCATGTGTGCGCACGTGGTAGCCACTGTGAGCATGCATTCGCTGGTATGCTCGCTGCTCCCCCCTGAGAAAGCAAAGAGGAAAAAGGAAACTAGCAGGGAATACTTGTAGAGGTAGCAGGTGAAAACAATTAGAAGCAGGCAATTACACAGGCAGAATACAAGCCCAGCCCAGCACTTAAAACACTGCAAACAGCATTGTAGTATGTTTCTCTCAAGAGACACTGCAAGACAGGAGTAAGCTAGTAGAAATGAAAACTGAAAAAGCTGCACTCAGACCAAACATGCTAGGGGCTGCCATAGCTGTCATAAGGAGACATAGGAGACATTTATTTATTTATTTTTATTTTACATTTGTTAACCGGGAGAGTCCGACTGGATACATGTCCATTTTCAGCGGAGGCCCGGGGAGAAAAGCTCCAGGTACATAACAGACAAATGAACATTGTTAATGCAAAAAAGGAAGATAGTTGAGTTCTAAATACAATATAAAGATACATCACATCTTGGGAAATAAATAACAGCAGCATATAAAAAAAAACATAGGTCAGTTACAAAGGCGAGGCGCCTTGTTAAAAAGCGGTTAAGGATAGTGAGGTAAGAGAAGGGTAAATGTAGTGGTTAATCAAGTTTGGAACAGGGACATTGCCAGAGAGTATTGAGATGGGGTTTAAGCTTTTTTTTGAATTGTAGGAGTGAAGGTTCTGAGGTGAGCATGGTCGGTAGGGAGTTCCACATTTTACCTACAAAGTTTGAGAATAGAGAATCCCCAGCAGAATTATTGGCTTTGGTAGTTTGAGCTAAGATCTTATTGGAGGAGCGTAAAGATTGCAGGTTAATATAGGGGTTAATGATGTTTTTCAGAGCTGGTGTTTTCTCTGGGTGATACAGTATCTGGTGAGCCATTTTGAGTTGGTTGAAATGGAGTTGGCTGGAAAACTCTAACCACCCTAGTTGCTTCAAGTTAGTGCAGTGGTGCGTTCTAAAGGTGGATTTTGTGGTAAATCTAACTATGTGATTGTAACAAGAAGCAAGTTTGTTAAGGGTTGTCTTGTTTAGGTTTGTAAAGAGGGGGGAGGCATAGAAAAGAGTTGATAGCAGGTGTGTGCTGGCAATTGTAATTTTAGCATGAGGAGTGAGAAAGTGTTTTACTTTATAGAGAGAGCCAAGCTTTTTATTGACGGTTTTGATGGTTAGATTGAAATGGGTGTCAAATTTAAGGGAGTTATCAATGGTAACACCTAATAGCTTTGTGTGAACTTCTGGTGATATAGTGATTCCATTGGAGGATGTAATAGAGAAGGTGGGGGGGGGAAGAGTCTTGTTAGTGGGTGAGAAAGTAAGTAGTTTTGTTTTGTTGGGGTTGAGAACTAGTTGGCGACTTCAGAACCATTTTTCTATTAGGTTGAAGGTGTCTTGGGTTGAAGCAGTGAGGTCTGCCAGGTTGGAGGCATTACTGATGATAGTCGAATCATCTGCATATTCAATGCATGTGGCATGGGGGGTGAGTGTGGGCAGGTCATTAACAAATATGGTGAAGAGAAGAGGGCCAAGAATAGATCCTTGGGGAACTCCAAGTGTAACAGGTAGGCATGTGGATAATTTGTCCTGCCATAGAACAGCCTGTTGCCTATTGGACGGGTAGGATGGGAACCACTTCAGCGTGGAATTGCTGAGTGATAGTTTTTTAATGTATGGAGGAGTTGAATGTGGTTCACCATATCAAAGGCCTTGGAGAGGTCTAAGAAAAGAGCAGATGATAGTTTATTATTGTTTCGGAAGTTATTGATGGTATTAGAAAAGGATAGTAGGGCTGATGTGGTACTGTGATTTGGCCTGAAGCCATGTTGGGAGTTGGCTAGAATTTTATTTTTGGTGAGGTGTTCCATCAGTTGTTTGTGGTCACACTTTTCCATAATTTTGGCCAGGGGTGAGAGTATAGCTATAGGTCTGTAGTTGGTTAGCTCTAGTGAGCTACCACCTTTATGGAGAGGAATAATGTGGGACATTTTCCATATGGAGGGGATGAAGGCTTCTGACAAGGTACGGTTTATGATTATGGAGATGGGATAGGAAATGGCCTCAGCTGCTTTTTTGCAGAAACTCAGCTGGGAGAAGGTCAGCTGCTAGCTTAGTGGGTTTTAGTTTTTTAAGAAGAGATGTTATAGAGGATATGGGTACTGGATCGAAGGTAAATAGATGATCTGATGTAGTTATAGTATTCTGCTGCCATGGATAGTGGAGTGGGCTGGTTGTTTGTTTGAATTGTGTGGCCAGGGATTATATAGTTTCTGTGATGAAAGTATTGAATGTGTTAGCAATGTTTACAGGGCACTGTTGTTTGCAAGTTGTTGGAGTGGGGGTGGTCGCCTGGCCTGGGTGCAGGAGCTTGTTTAAGCCTGCCCAGAATTTTTGTGGATTATTAAGGTGCTTGTGTTGGAGGTGGAGGAAGAAGTTTTTTTTATCATTTAAGATCATTCTTTTAGTTTCATTTCTAAGTTGCCGGAAGGTTTGGTGGGAGTGTGGGTCTTTAGAGGTACGCCATGTGACCCACATCTTGTTTCTAGATAGGACATGCTGAGGGTGGTGACAATGGAAATGCTGCCAGACAACCCACAGTGAGGAGACAGAGAAGGGTGTACAGGCCCAGGGTCACCTACCAAGGGTTACATGAGCTGGAGATAGTGGAGCGCTATAGAGTGGACAGAGACCTTTTGCAGCAAATTGTTGAGCTGTACAGGCCACGCCTCACACACAGAACCAACAGAGTGGAACCCATCCCAGTGGAAACCAAGGTATGTGTTGGCCTAAGAATACTAGCAACAGGTACCTTCTAGAGACCAATTGGTGATATGATGGGGATATCACAGGCATCAGCCTCCAGGGTACTGCACCAGTTCCTGGATGCCATGTCAGCACATGTCGGTGATCATGTATATTTCCCCAATGCCCATGAGGTATTGGCCAGCAATATGCGTCTCTTCCAGCAAATAGCGGAATACCCTGAGGTGGTGGGTGCAATAGACTGCACGCACATACACATCAAAGCACCTGCCGGTGAGCAGGGTAGGGCCTACATTAACCGCAAGGGCTTCCCCTCCATCAACTGCCAGGTCATGTGTGATGCCCAGGGCATAATAATGAATGTGTGTGCTGGCTGCCCTGGGAGCTACCATGATTCCCATATCTGGCATTTGACGCAGCTGAACCAGACATTTGCCAATAGGGACATCCCGCATGGTCACCTAGTGGGGGATGCAGGTTATGTACTGGAGCCGTGGCTGATGACACCCATCCGAAACGCACACACACCTGAACAGGAACGCCATAATGAGGCATACACACAAACACGTAAAGTAATAGAGCGTGTGTTTGGGCTGCTCAAGACACGGTTCCGGTGCCTGGACACATCTGGTGGAGCCTTGCAGTACTCACCAACTACATGTACCCAAATTGTCATGGTATGTGCTATGCTACATAATATGATCCTGTGAAAACAGCTGCAGCAGGACCAGCATAGGGCCGGGACAAACAGCCCCCCACCATTGCCAAGGCCATCACAGGCAGAGCGTGACTTGGAAGAGGAACAACCTGAGCCTGCCCCAGTAGGCAGAAGGAGGCATGCCCATTATGCCCTGGCCTTGGCAAAGAGGCAAAGCATAGCACATACACTGGCTCAGTAGGAACCCTGGGAATGATACCCTTCTCTGACTCACTCATATAGTAACAATGATGCCTAACATGACATAACCTGCTCTCAAACATGTACAGGGAGTGTAGTATGTGCATCCGACTGAGGCAGCCCTGCAGCACCACCTGAGGC
>NC_056733.1:1959930660-1959965660 GCF_019279795.1 Protopterus annectens
GGCATGCTGACGTTACACCGTTTAACTGCAGCCTCCGTGTAAGCCTTGTAACTCTTATACAGAAGCTTTGTGAATCCTGCCCATAGGCTTTTTAGATACAACTGTAGTTTCCTCATATGCAGTCTTGCATATGGAATTAGAAGAATGCAGGAGGCCACGAACCCCAAGGCTTGCAGTATTTTCTTGCAGATAGCAGGGATTTTGTGGCCACTTGAAGTAGGTTGTCAAATGAATTTGCTTTTCTGGCGTGAGATAAGCCATCTTGGAAATTGTATTCAAGCTTGCTCCCAGGAATATAATTTGTTGAAAGGGTACCAGGTGTGATTTATTTTCATTTATGGTGTACCCCAGACAAGTTAGAACCCTTTTTACAAAGGCCAGATGATTCAAAAGTATGTCTTGGCTTTCTGCCTGAATTAGACAATCATCCAGGTATGGGTATATTTGAATATTTCCTTGCCTGTAAAATGCAATAACTGGAGCTAGGCACTTTGTGAATACCCTGGGCTCAGTAGATCAGCCAAAGGGCAGTGCAGAGAACTGATAGTGCATGTAGCCTGCTTTGAAGCGTATCTATCTTCTGCAAGATTCCCTGATTGGGATGTGCAAGTATGCTTCTTTTAAATCTAGTGTTGCCAACCAGGCCGTTTTGCCTAGCATAGGATGTAATTGGTGAAGAGTCAGCATCTTGAATTTTGGAATCTCCAAAAAGGTGTTTAGAGTAGAAAGGTCCAGGATAGGACGCCATGAATCGCCTTTTCTGGGTACCAGGAAAAGTCTTGAGTAGAAACCTTGTCCCTTTTCCTCTTCTGATACCAACTGAATAGCCCCCATGCTTAAAAGAGAAATTACTTGTTTTTGGGCCTCTGCCCACTGATTTGGGGGTAGGTCCTGCCACCCACTTGGTGTTGGCAATGTGTGGAAGTGAAATCTATATCCCTGGGACACTACTTTAAACACATTTGTCCTGGGTAATGAGTTCCCAATTCTTTGCATGAAGAGCAATCTTTCCCCCCCAAAAGGGCAGTCAGTTGATAAGTGCTTGGAAATTTTAAAAGGAAGTCATTGAGACAGTTTACCATAGGGGGGAGTCTTATTATTCCCAGACTTGGAAATGGAGGCCCCCTACTGCTTAGTTCTGTGAGTCACTGGGAATGAAACCTGGGGGTTTTGCTGTGTCTGGGTTTGGCTTGAGAAGTCCTGGAAGAGGCTGGAAAAGATCAATTCTTAGAGGGCCAGTGCCTACTAAATCTAGGAGGCTGAACTTGTAAAAAATATTTAACAGTTTGCATAGATTTAGCTTTATCTTCCATCTTTTTAAGAACTTCCTCAGCCTTGTTGCCAAACAGGCAGTCCTGATTTAAAGGAGCATCCAACAATTCAGCCTTAACATGATCAGGCAAAGATTGCTCCTTAAGCCAAGTATGCCTTCTGAGCACAGAATCAGTAACAGCAGCTCTGCAAGAGGCCTCTAATGAATCAAAACCACATTGCAAAGTATGTTTTCCAACTTGTTCGGCAGAATGCATTAAATCCTGTAATTCTTTATTTTCCACACAGTCAGGAATCAAAATCATTTTCTGTTTAAGCAGTCCAATAACATGTTGCTGATATTTTAACAAATTAAACTGGCAGTTTAAAGCCCTAATGGCCAAGGTTGCAGAAGTGTAAACCTTCTTACCCCATCTATCCAATGCCCTGGAGTCTTTATCAGAAGGGGTAGGATTTTTAGCAGTAGAAGCCTTAATGCCCTTGGGCCCCTGTGAAATATTTTCTGGATCTGCAATAGGATTTTTGAAAAGGAACTTGCAGGACTCAGGGACCCTGTAGTATCTGTCAGGTTTTCTGGGAGCAGGAGGCAGGGAACCAGGGGCCAAACTAGTTTCTGAGAAAGCATCATCAACAATGTCTAGTACAGGAGGAATAGCTGAAGGCCTATGCTGAAGTAGGAGAAGGAAATCACTAAGCCTCTTTTTTGAATCAGAAAAATACTGGCTTTCCCAGTGGAAATGCTCCCTTAGAGTATGTAAGGTTTCCCCAAAAGAAAAATCCTCAGGAGGGGAAGCAGAGGGAATAGAGTGCTCTGCATCAGAATCCACATAAGTAGGTAAGGGCAAATCCAGATCATCAGAAGAGTCAGAAAAAACAGAATCCTAATCAGAAGATTCATAATCAACCTCAGTCCTAGGCCTCTTAGAAGGGGGGGTATTAGATCTTCAGCCATTCTTATCATTTGTTCTTTAGGCATAGAGGCCTGAGCATGTGGCCTAGGTGTCATTTTTTTAGACATGGATCAAGAAGGCCTAAGTAGTCAAGGAGGCATCAATTTAATATGCAAGTCTGTAGGCCTGATTACACCCTCAGAAGCCGGTGCCTGCACAGTGGCTCTGGAGCCATCCAAGGTAGAGACATCCGCGAGTTCCATAGTTGAAGCATCTTGGGCATACCAGACTCTGAATGTGTCTCAGTAGAGGCCTGCGAATCAGAAGTAGTGGGTATCAGGGGCTGCGAAAGCACCTCACTGAGTACCGGTGAACTGTCGACTGGCTTAGAAGAAGTGCTGTCGGCAGTTTTGGACCTCGGCAGCCTGTCTCTGTCTTTATCTTTGCATTTTTTTGAAATCCTGGTAGTCAGATGGCTAACCGATGACATTTCTAGATAATTAAACTGAGAACCAAAATATTTAGAGGCGAAAATATACCGACGATGGATAGTACGCTGATTAAGTAAAGCACAAAACCGACAGCAAGGTACGTCATGGTCAGGGCCTAGGCAAGGAATATAGTACGAATGAAAATCTTTATGAGGTATTTGCTTTCCACAAGTAATGCAGTTATTAACTTTTATTGACATCGGTAAGGAGCAAGAAAAAGTTTCCCCAATGGTGTACTTAGCTTTAGTTGAAGACTTCGGTTGTGAAACTCGAAAATGAAAATTTCAGGAGTCGGCCGACCAGCACTTGCAAACTGCTTCTGCTTCGGGCACCGCACGGCAAGAAAGACTGATGTAATGGCATAAGCTGCATGTTTTATACCCCTGATGACCTGATGTCATGGAAGAAGGGACAGCAACCAAGACTTTGTTAATCAGGCTGACTGAGGGCAACCTACAAGCAGATAACCCAAACGTAATGACTGCAACAGTGAAACACGAAGAACATCTTTTATTCTCCACAGCCTCTTGCTTCTGACAGCACCTTGAATACTCTGCAATGACATGATTAAGTATGCAAACATCATCTTGGCAGTTCAGGTACCTCACTTCTTCACATCCATAACATCCCATTTATTGTTTTATCACAACATAAACTTTGAATAGTAATCATAATTATGCCATAAGGTCTAGTTAACATTTAAAAACCTATATGTTGGAGGGAACAACCATCATGTCCATTGTATATCAAGCCACCCCACACAGAAAAAATTTCCAACAAGGAGATCTCTATGACTAAATCAAATGGTGTTTTTTGGAAACAAGCTTTTATCTGCAGTAAGTAGATTTGTAACTTACTACTCATTGTAATACAAAAAGAAGTTGTCTGATACTCAAGCTCAGAAGGCACTGGCATTTTTGAGCCTGTGTGTCATACTTACTATAATGGACAACATAAAAATAATTTGTAAAAAGTCTCTAAATTTGGAGAACTTTTTAAATGCTAGTATTGGTATCACAGAATTTTGCAAAATAATTTCTAACTTTAAGACTAAAGGAACAAAAGCCTGAGAACAAATTAAGAGTGTCCTCCAAAATCTGGACAAATGAAAGGTACCCATTCATGGCAAGTATCATAAAATAATAATAGAAAGTGATATGTGGGAGGAAGTCAGGATTCCCCATACTGTTTTACACCAATGTAACATGAAGGCAATTGAAAGCATTCATACAAATACATTTGGGGCTGTTGACCCAAATATCTTGTAAGGTGTATAAGATGCTGTGCCTCTAGACTCTAGACTGAACGCTGGTCTTCTGAGTCACAGTCAGGCTTTATCCTTTTGCACCTACATGTTGTTTACTGCACTGAAACATATTATGATGTGTACTATCTTTCCTCCAATAATATTTTTGGGAAATTTTGTTTGTTATTTTTTTATGGGAAATCAGCATATTTTGCAAAAACCAAAATGTTCAGGTAAATAATCCACAGAAATCACACAGGCAAAAAAATTAGCGCTTTTGTCCCGCTAGGTAAACCGGAACTTCATCAGATGACATCACTAAATGGGAATACTCATTAATGTACATTGTAGTCCAACCACACTTCAAAATTGAAATGCACCTCCAGCAGACCACCAATAATAGCAACCCAAGGGTTGGGAGGGTGGCCTAATGGTTAAGGTGTTTGCCTTATAAACACAAAGTACAGGGGTTGAATCGCACAGGGAATAATTGGCTAGCCTTAAAATGGCTCGCAAGGGCAGTTAGCCTAGTACTAATACATGAACACACCCTAAAATACCTATTATTTAAAATACAAACAAAAATACATGAATTTATATAATAAACCCAACTGTTTGATGATGTTATATAAACCTAACAATTAAATTCTCTGTAAAATTAGCTTTAAATTTAACCAGACATAATACAGATTCTGCTTCATTCAAACCCGGCCAAAATTGGGCTCCTAACCGCAAATGCCGATAAAGCTCTGCTTTTTCCAGCAGAAGTGGCCATGCTCCACCCCTTCCTGATAAATTCAGTGTCTCTAAAACAATAAATTTAAAAACATGATCTCTATTAAAATGAATATGCCTTGCTAAAGCATTGGTTTCCTTACGTGCATGTATATCACACAGGTGTTCCCCAGTTCTTCTCTATAATTTTCAATCAGTTTTGCCCACGTAAAAACATGGGCAAGATGAACAAACTGCACAATAAACAAATTTAGTAGAGTTTCAACACAGTTTACCACAAATTGTGATTGTATGTATATATATATATATATATATATATATATATATATATATATATATATATGAAATGTGATTGTTGGCATTAAACATTTTGTTTTTCTCCATCTCAGTTGCACTTTTATCTTGGTGTTTCGAAATCAGCATAAGTTCTAACATGCCTTGCAAAGACACATAGACTGTGAAAGAGTAAGGTCAGGATTCATGAAGCTTCCATGTAAGAGATACATGGCTTACACGGAGGCTGCAGTTAAACGGTGTGACATCAGCATGTCATGCATATGCATGAGGGCATGCTGAATCACACCTAAGGCTAACAAGGTCCGTGGAAGACAGTAGGGGGCGTGTCCGTAGGCCGAGCCCTGCAAGCGGACACGTCCCCAGAAGAATAAAATTGCCCAAAGTAAACACCCACGACAGAGGCCATGGAAATGTGTATAAACACAACACAACACAACACATGCCCCCACAGACTATAAACATAAAATATATAAATGAACATGTTATATATTTTTTTTAAATTGTAAAGATGTTTGCCCGTGAGTGCACTCATTTGCGCGGGAGTGCCCGTCGCTTAGCCACAGATAGCAGTCAGTGGAAAAGGATATAAAAACTAAATATGCAAAGTAAGCCAAGATGCAATAGCGTAGCGGTAGAGACGTCGGCTGAAGAGCAGGCATTCATGGTTCAAGCCCCCACGACATCAATTTTTATTTTTAGTAAAATAAGCACGAAACAAGTCCCTGACAAATATGTACACATATAAAATCATAGTTTATGTAAAATGTAATGAAATAGTCCATTTATTTTGAAGAAATGTGAGATAACAAAACAATAAAAAATGCGAGATGTGCCTATAGCTGAGCTACAGTTTAACAAGGTGAGTGCATCTGCCCATAGGTGAGCAATGGTTCAACAGGTACAAAATGAGTGCCCGTTAGTGAGCTGTGGTTTAACATGCTGAAACTGTGTGCCCCTAGCTGAGCTGAGCGTAATATGCGTGCTGACAGCCAAATGAAGCGTAAACCAGCGTAACCCATTTGCGCGGAGCTGCGCACCGCGCCAACAAGCTAACCAACGGGCAACGTTGTGCAAGCTGTATCAAAACTGCCTTTACACAGACACACCCCCTAGCCTGTCTAGACAGTCATAAAAAATAAAAAGCAGTGGCCAGGTTTGAACCCAGGATACGATGCACCATAGTCAAGGTACTGAACCACTAAGCCATGACAGCAGTACCTAGAAATGCAGTAATAGAAAATATATAGGAATGAATACAAAGTGGAGCATGACAAAGCAGGTTTTGTGAAGTTGATACAATTCCAAAATGGCCAATCACAGATATGTGCAGGAAAAACGGCATATATAAGCCCCATAGGCGGGAATACACAGCATAAACAATTGTAGAACTAACTTGCAGCCAGAATGTCAGGAGTAGGAGAGGGTAGTTGTTTCGAGCACAGAGGTGGGGTGTTGAGGAGTCCAGATACATGGTCTGGCTCCTAGTCCACAATCATGAGGCCCAACTCATGCAGGGCCAGGTCCTGTGGAGAGCATATAGGGCTGAGGCATGGGACCGGTTGGCTCATGATCTCACCAGTGCCACAGGGATTCCAAGGACTGGTGAGCAGGTCCATCACCACCATGCGGACCTGAAGAGACACAAGCAGGACCAATTGAACCTTTGGATCCAGGAGGCCCGGCAAATGCCCAATGCCCCACTACTGAGTAAGTTACATTTAATTACGTATGTAAGAAATTAAACTAGCTGATATTATGGAGATGTGTATTCCAATATTACGTCATTTGTATTACAGCTGCAGGTGTCCGTTCTGCGAACCGCAGAGCCTATGGCGATAGGCTGGTACGGTTGCGCCACCAGACAGGTCAGTAATCCTCTCCCAGTAACTGTAAAGAAATATAAAAGTATGACAGTTAGCAAAAGAGTGCAGTGTAGTCACTAAGTAATAAAATGTGCAAGTAACAGTGTAAGAGTGTTTGCAAGTATTGCTTGATTACAAAAGTGTGTTGCAGTCTGTAATCCAAACAGAAAAATGAAAATGTCTGAAATAAAGTCTGAAATAAAGGTGCCCCACCTGTAATATAATAGTACACAACCTGCAGCAGGCTGAAAAGTACAGCTGCAGAAGATGAGCACATCACATGTGTGAAATATACCCCTGTTGAAATACTGAAACATGACAGAAGTGAGACTGCTGAAAGGATTGTAATAACTACAGGTAAAACATGTCAATAAAGCCTAGAAGTAGGTACCATCCTGAATAGTAAAATGAAAACAAGTGAGAGAGTGTGAGAAAGAGTTATGAATCCACCAATAAAGTAGTAATAACCCCTGAATAAAGTATACTGCAGTCAGTACAGAATGAAATGAATGTGAGAAGCAGAACCAAACAGCGAAATCTGTTCAAAGTGTTGCTGCAGCTGGAATGTGTATCCCAAAATCTGGATATGTTGCTCTCAGTCTGCAATATGCAGATAGTATGATTGTCTGACATACCAAACATCCACAGTTGTCTATAGCTATATAAAGCAAATGTAGCAGGATGATGTAGCTGAACAAAGCCAGATATGAATGTGTATGAAGAACAATAAAATATATATTGATGTAGCAGTAACAGTCCTATCACCAAATTGAAGTAGTTATCATATAGGAAACTGTAGTTAGAACAGTAGTGTGTATATATGTGCAGCTATTAGAAATGTACAGCATATGTATTGGTATTCGAAGGTGTTAATATTATTTTCTTCACCCCCACCCTATAACCACATATAACCCATTCCACGTGAAAATGGTATGTGCAATCACAACTAACACCCCTGGACATTTGTCCTGTTGGGTCATAAATATTTGAATGTCCATTGATGCATCTGCCCTGTTCATACATCCAAACCTGATGGCCTGTTGCCATCAATCAACCCTGCATGTTGTTGGACTGTGTATTGCTGTTCAAATTATGCATGTGTTATGCTCGCTGTTCAATGGTGTGTATATCTGGGTGTTTGGTTAATGGGAATACTAATGCATGCTGTTACAACTAATTGCGAATGGTATTGTATGTTACTAACCCAAACTGTCATGACATAATGCAAAATATAGGATGAAAGGGAAGGTGGGTTCCAGCGGACCCACCTCTCCCACCTCAGCTGGCGAGTGCACCTGGCACTAGTGCCCAGTCTGGACCCTCCTACGGTGGCCCTGTGCCACCTGCGGGTGGAAGCACTGCAGGGGATGGGGCCTGTCCCCCCTCTGCAAGTGTGGTCAGAGGAGAACCACCACTCACCCTCCATAGCGTCCGGACTGTGGTGCGTAGGGAGATCCGGGACTCTGTTCTTGGGCCCCTACGCCAGCTTGAGGCACAGGTGGCACAACTTATGGGCATGCCTGTTGCCTGGCCTACACAGCCCCCAGCACAGCCCCATCCTGGGCAGTGAAGGAACAGTGGCGACTGCCCATGGGTGGGGATATCAGTTCCACTGTTGCCATCTGTGGGCTCATGGGCTCTGGATATCCAAACATCCATCCCCGTCAATTGTGTAACCCCCCCCACACGTGTCATACACCGCCCCTGTATGCGTCTTGTTTGTCTTGTCTGTTGACCTACCCAACCTACCTCCCCAGCTATACCGACTTCCTTCACCTGACATACCACTCTCACCTGAAAAAAAAAAAAAAAAAAAAAAAGGGCACTCTGTACCCACAAAAAAATGACGCTCCATACATAGCTGCCCATTCCGCACACATGTCTGCTGGACATGGAAACTATCAATTACAATTGATAAAAAAAACAAGGATTATTGTTGTCCTGACACCTCTCTCAGGGGTGGAAAGTTTCAAATGTCACACCAAATTACATACATATGCACAGCTGTTGCTGATGAAGAAATGGGCAGCTATGGGCCTTACCTACATCCCTCCTGCAAATCCCAAGCTTGTTTCCCTACTGTCTTACCCTCTTTGTGACCCCTTTTTCACCACTTTCCTGTCTCCCCATTTTCATTTCTTTCAAAGAAAATAGCGCGGGTGTGCACCAGAGTAAGCACTGCTAAGCGGTTGTAAGTGGGTGTGCGCGTGTGTGCGTGGAGCTAAACGCCAGTGCGCATGCGTGAGCTCCGTGCAAACCAGCGCTAACCCGGTTACAACTGCTTAAAAATGCCTTAGTCACTCTGATTGACAGGTCCTGTAGTCAGTTCAAAAGCAAAATAAAATCCCACTGTCAGTCCCGAACCCAGGAAACAGTAGTCTGCATGACCTACCACTAAGCCATGACTCTTATACAAGAACATTGTGCTAAAATAAATATATCATGTAATAGTAAGAACGAATGTAATGGGAATATAGGATGTGTAGTACACAAAGCATGTCATTTATACTTACTGTCAAAACTAGTGGAGTTCCATAATAGTAGTGTGTAAACAGAAACAGCCATGCTAGTTGGTAGCTAGTAGGTAATAATGTCAGTTAATGTACATATATAAATGTATGTATATTTACATATATATATATGTATATATATATATATATATATATATATATATATATATATATATATATATATATATATATATATATATATATATATATATATATATATATATATATATATATATATATATATATATATATATATATATATATATATATATATATATATACATATAAATATATATATATATATATATATATATGTATATATATATATATATATATATATATATATATATATATATATGTAGGTGTCAGTGTGCATACACACTTACTACAGGAAACAGGAGAGAGGAATGGAGAAATGTGAATCTACAACACAGCCTGAATCATGAGAGAGATACTAACCTTTACACTTACAGAACAGTGTCCACAGCATACCAGCATGGTCCCCACCCTTACAATCTGAAAGGGCAACACCTATCTCACATACCCTTTTATAGCACTGTCCTGAAATCACAGTGAGAACTGCAATCAGTACACAACTGGCTGCATGCAATTAGCAAATGCTGGCTTACAATTGGTGCAGAGGCCATCACATGGACTTATGCAGATACCTACAAAAGCATCCTGTACTCACACTCCACACATGCAATACATTCATTGCACTGTCTGGAGGCAGACAGAGAGAGAGAGAGGGAGAGACAGACAGAGACAGAGAGAGAGAGAAAAAAAAAAAAAACACAAACAACAACACACAGTACACACACTGAGTCTAAGCTGTCAGCAGTGACAGTAGCAAGCCGTGCCAGCAGCAGCAGGAAGCAGTAGTAGCAGTAACCCAACCAGCTGTGACAAACACAGGTAATGTAAAGTAGCAGGTTAATAGTCTGCATACTGTGAACCCTCCATATGTGTCATAGGTCTGTATCTATAGGTATGTCCATGTGATATGTTGTGTGCACATAGTTCCACCAAAAGGGGATGACTATACATTACATGTCAGTCAGTGTTAGGCCATGATCCTGGCAGCAGTTTTCTGTTGCAGTGAGGCCTGTCTGTAGGATGTGTGTGTCAGCTGGTGTAACGACTATGGTGCTTAGTTAGCAGTCATCTGGGAACTCTGTCATCCACAACCCGCACATGTTCACTTTTACATCTGAGAAATAAATGCCAAACAACAGGGGTCCTAGGACAGAGGCCAGTGGGATACCACATGTGACTAGCATTGAGTCTGACATGGCTCCTACAATATCGATATTATGGATTCTGTATGTCAACCAGTGTGCAACCCATCATGTGACATATGTAGTAACATGTAAGCTAATGAGCTTGTCTATGATGCCTGAGTGGAGTACTGTGTTGAAGGCCTTAGACAAGTCCAGGTAGGCTGTATGGATTGTGTTGCCCTCATCAATGGCTGTAGTGACTGTTTTGAAAGGTCAACCAGGTTCAAAAGGCAGGATCAGCCCATCACAAAGGCAAACTGGCCAGGAACAAGTGTCTGCAGGTACCCAATATCGCTGTATATGCATCCCATACTGAATAATTCCATAGCTTAGCAGACCAGGCTGGTTAAGCTTATGATGCGGTAGTTCCCAGGGTCAGTAGAGGTGCCTCCTTAGTGGAGTGGGACCACTGTTGCTGTATGCCAGTGTTCAGGTACATATCCTGTAGTACGGCCAAGGTTAAATATCAGTCTTATATGCAGTTGTATGTCCTCTTGGAGTTCACGTAGCACACATCCAGGGATACCATCAGGTCACATTGATGCTGTGTGTTCTGCTTTGCTGAGGGCGGCCTTCACCTGGACATGTGAGATGATAGGGAGGTTACATTCAGCTGTGATAAGTATTTCTACTTGTGGGGGAGAAGGAGGGGGGATACGTGCACTGAACCTGTCTGCAAGAATGTTGCCAATATCTGTGTGTTCGGTGAATGTTAAGTAGGTGTGTATTAACTCAGATCATATCTGAGGCATTTGGTCCATATGTGTAACATAACTGAAGAAGGCCTTGTGGTTATCTATAGTGTTCCTGGCCATTTCCCTCCCAGAGTAGACTGTGGATGTTGTTATGAGAGACCGCAGCTTATTACCAGTGCTGACCACAGAAGCCTTCCCTTAATGTGAATATGCTCTGTCCTGCAGTAGCCTCCTTCTATTGTTATACAATCTGCCTTTGGCTGGGGTCCACCGGTCAGGATGCCTAACCTGTGTGCATAGGGTCTGGGTTAGAAATGTGTGTGCATGTTCCATGCAATCTTTGGGATGTCCGTGGGAAGCATTCGCAAAGGGGTCAGCAGTGTGGGTTGTGGCTTCCACTGGCCCAGTGGGCTGCATGGATACCATCTCAGTCCTAACAAGTGAATAACTATCTAATCACATACATATCAAAGTAGTCTACTGTGCTGGTGGTGGTGGTGGTGGGATATGTATATCCAAGCCGAGTAACTTGTGTCCAGATCACACTAGTGGATGGCGTTCCACATACAGTACCTTGGTATGAACCCCCAGAGTGAGGTTGTGCATTGGACCTGTCGCAGTGTGCTGACCGATGGGGCATGCTACTATGTTGTATGGAATGTGGCAGGTATTGTTGCACAGGTGTTGGCTGAGCACTGATATCTGGCCATGTACTTGTGTATCCACCAAGAGACACACACATGCTACATATGGGTGTAGTAGTATATCACTACAGTTGAGTATCCTGTATAGTATGTGTGCCATATATTGCTGACATAGTCTGCTGATATCCTGTTTGTGTTCTCTTCCAGGGACATGGCGCATCAACATAATCCCGCCTACTCTGCAGCAGAAGATGAGGAGATACACCAGAGCCTGGTGCGGGATTATGACATACTGTTTTCCCGCACCAGCCAGAATTAGCAGGAGAGGGCTGCACTGTGGCAAGACCTTGTCCGTAGGGTAAATGACATTGGCACGCATAATAGGACATATGAGCAGGTACGACATCACTGCAGCGATTTAATCAGAAATGTCCATCAGCGTGCTTCGGATATCCACAGGCAATAGGTTGCCAAAGGAGGTGGGGTGGCCACACACACCCCCCTCACCAGAATGGAGGGGCTACTACTAAGTGTTGTGGCTCCAGCCCTGGAAGAGCAACAGCAATACACCTGCATCATGATGGAGGCTGGATCCACACAGCAGCACGACATGGAGCATGCAGGTAATATGCCATATGTACACGACTGTTCTGTACACTGTTAGTTTATGCATGTGTAAGGTGTGTCCGTGGTATGTAGCTGTCAACATAGTATGTAATTGTGCAGGTGTGATATTGGCAATATCAGCAGCTGATGTGTGAAAGGCAACTGGTGTACTACTGCACTGTATCATATGAGGTATCAATGGCACAGTTGTGCCCACTGACATTAATCTCCTCATTTCTGCAGGTCCCTCCAGTGTTACAGCAAGGCAGGCCATCCATGCTGGTGAGTGTGTTTTAACAATACCTATAATAGTCCTGATAGTGCTAGTAATACTAGTGTAACTCAGTAGTGCTCTGTGTGTATACTGCAGGGTGTGCATGTGTGCATATGTGCCTGTGTCCACCTGTGCATGTGTGCCTGTGTCCACGTGTGCATGTGTGCATGTGTGCATGTGTGCATGTGTCCACGTGCGCATGTGTGCATGTGTGCATGTGTCCACATGTGCACATGTCCATGTGTGCATGTGTGCATGTGTGCCAGTGTCCACGTGTGCCTTTGTCCATGTGTGCATGTGTGCATGTGTGCATGTGTCCACGTGTGCATGTGTGCATGTGTGCATAAGTGCATCACTGGTAACATTGTGTGGACACTGTAAACTGTGTTTCCTGCCTTCCTCCCACAGGTTCTGGTGCTGCTCTGGTGTCCTGCAGCAGGAAACCTGAATCTGGTGCCACAGGTACTGGTAATGATGATATTTGTGTAATGGCACAGGAAGGTGTGTCATGGTCCGCCATTGGTCAGCCAACTGACAGTACAAAGCTGTCAACCCCATCATTGCACACAGTCATCTTGCCAGTACATCCTATGTCACCATTGTCCCTAGGTGATGGACAGGATACAGTGGGCATTGACCAGGGTAATGTGGTATCTGTGGCACATGCTTCCCCACACAGCAGCCATGGGCAGGGTCCTGCGATGGTACCACACAGACAGTTGCCCATGGGTTCTCGTGGGAGCATCCGTGGCCGTACTGCCTCTGGAAGACATGCCCAAAGAGGTCTGTTAACCTCAGCTATGTTTTGGGCTGTCATGCAGGCACAGTTGCGTATGGAAAGGTACACCACACAGGGTCTGAGGGGAGCTGAGAGCATGTCGCACAGCCATGACTGACAGTATGCATGACATCGCGGATGCTAGCCGTAATTTCTCCGATGTCATAGATAGACATTGTGGGGACATATTACAGCAGTTCCACAACCACATGTCCATGAGCCAGGGCAATGGTGGGTGGTTGCGGCATCGACGTGGCCGTATGCCAGCAACAGCAGCAGCTGGCAGTCGGCGCGGACGACAACAGGCCCACGGACGCCCCCATAGTGCCAGCAGCAGCCCCAGCAATGCTGGGTCTGTGCTGTCATCAGAACGCCCCAGGAGACCACGTGCTCGTGGCTCTGGACAGTCCCAACAGGGACCTGTGTCCAGTCAACACACTCCCGCTTCTGATGACAGTACCCAGTCTGGCTTAGTACCGGATACGGTCCGTAGCACCCCTGCCAGACACAGTTACCGTGTCCATGCCCACAGACACTGATCTGTATGACCTGCCAGGTGCAGTCTGTGGCTGTCCACAAACCCCTGTATATGGCAGCCATGAGGTGGAACTGTGTGCGTGCATACACACATGCGAAATGTTAACACCTAGGGCTACCACATACACGCACACACTGCACCAACAGTGCCCCACCCTGTACTGCTGTCCCTCACCAACACACATATACACACATGTCAATTGGTGGTATCAGTGGCAGACTCAGGCATACCTAATTCACACCCTCTGCATATGATGAAACTGTGCCACCTCCTGCAATCTCCAACATCAGTGCAGGAACAGGTAAACACGTTGCTGATGCACAGGGAGACTACATAGAAGTGTATTAGTAGTATCATGTTGGTAACACTACAGTGTGCTGATATGACTGTGTGTATATCCCAGTATGCCTGATGCAGTAACCGTATGACTGTCCTGAATTGTTATCTACACCCATAATACGTACCAAAGTGTAACAGCTGCACTTTATTGCATACCGGTGGTAAGGATGTCAACAGATAGCCACATACATGGGTAGCACAGAGGGGAAGCTAATGCAAGTAGTGATACGCAATGATGGACATGTACAGTAATGGTGGCAAGTTACCCCCAACGACTATGCAATGTGGATGTTTGCGCATGTTGATATGTGTGCAGTACCAATGTAATCCAAATCACAATTAACTATGACATAATATCAGTTCTACCATGGGCATCTGCGCTGTGCATTCCTGGGTACATGTTGATAGTGCCTACATATTTGCACTGTTACCTACTGTTAGTGTTACCCCTTCTTTGTTGTACAATGGACTACTTCCAGCCCTGCTTACTGTAGCTTTGTTTGCATGCATGTTCACTTGGGGTTCCCTGGAACACTGCTTCCACCTGCAATGCAGAGTTACAGTGCTTCTGTGGACTTCCAGTGACATCTGCATAGCGTACGATACATATGACAAGTTTACACATGACAGAACATCACTCTCTGTCCTGTTCACATGTATGTTGCCTGTGACACATTGCACATGTCTTACCTGGCATTTACCCACGTGTGCAGTCATATATGCCAATGCTATGAAATCAGTAGTAGTACACCCACACATACACACCTTCAGTATGTTGCTCCCCATTGGCCCTATGTGTTGGTAATCACCATGGCAATCACACTACTATGGTAGCATGTGCAAAGGTAACCTGTGAATCACCTCTATGGTCCAGTTGTGGTTTATGTGAGTCATGTGGCAATGTCACAGCTGCCACATGTATGCAGTCAACCCTCACCCCGGGCCAGGAACGTACAACACATGTGTGGGATGCCACTACATAGCCAATCTGGGGACTGAGCACTCTGAACCCAGTAATGCCATACCCTGTCAGGTGGCATGACATACTACAGTGACTACAATACCAGTCAGACATAGACCTGCACTGACAGCAATCTGAACACACTGGGGCATACTTGGAGACTCAGAATAGCGTCCTGCCTGAGCATCACACACCTCCGCAGCTGGCACATAGGCATACATTACGTCGGAACAGAGCACATGCCACACATGGCACACACATCCCATGTGCCACACACTCAGCCTGTAGGGCTACACAACACACCTGCTACAGATGTGTCAGGTACCTCTCTTGGCCGCTGCAGTGGGGTCCCGCTCAACAGGCTGTACATGGTGAAGGTCACAGTGATATACCTGTGGGGCACTATGGTCCACCACAAAACACATGCATACCGGTCAGTCAGAGGCGTGGACACATATGACTCATTCATTGACCATGCCACTATGAATGACCTGAGACATACCTCCCTGGACTACATGATAGGGAACATAGAAGGGATCTTTCAGCATGTGGCATGGGCCAGTATGAGCCTGATCTTGGTTGCCATTATACCTTCACCAGGTATGCTACCACTATATGTAGGAAGGATGTTCTATGTCTACATTCTGCTCACAATCTCCAATGTCATTCATAGGGTATCCACTGGCTGTCAATGTGTGCTTACATGCTAGGGAAGCCACAATGATTTGCGAGGGGCAGCTTGCACGTGACACCCATGGGCCAATGTATATTGGTGAAGCCCCTTGATACACACATAGTGCCTTATGCAGCAGGACATGGATTACATGGCCACCTCCATGGGTATCACACAGGATAGGACACTAACAGTGATGCTACACAACATCAGCAGTGTACACCGCAAGATGCATGCACTGGACACTGTCCTCAGCACGGTGAACTGCAATGTCTGTGCAGTACCAGCGTCCTGATTCACGGCTCACAGGTGCAACCCATCACTGCCAGGTTATACCTCATACCATGCCTGTCGTCCCCTACTCATGTAACACACATGGACAGGGGGGTGGTATCCCAAGGCACCACAGATACACACACCTCCAGGTTGTTGGCACAGCACAAAGCATCAGGGCCTATTCATGTGCAGCTAACAGTGTGTTGGACTGCCTTCTGGTTCATAGCCTGGCACACACAACCCTCCCATACACAGGAAACCCACCTATCCTCCATAACAACACTGGCAATATGACAGTCTCAAGAACTGTCTTTATATGGCTGGACTGCATCCAGCCAAACATTGTGCGTGAACATTACTGTAGCTACAACACACTAGTTGAAGGGTTCCCAGCATGTGGTCACTGAATTGCAGTGGAATAACATGTTACCACTTCCACAACAGGTGGGAACATGCAGCACCTGTACATCAACTACATGTAGACTATATGGCCCAGACCAAATGTGTATCCCCTGCTGTAGGTATTTTACCATATACACATACACTGTATAGACACATACCACGTGCGGCCCCTGCACAGTAAGACACAGTCATATTGTTATGCATTGCAAATACCATTTATCCACTCGAGGCACGTGTCAGACATGGTAACTACTGCAGGTCACAGGTATTTATGTGTATTTGTCACACACATACATCATGTGTGCATTGCCATTGCTGGTTTAGGCAATGGCATGCATTGTTATGCACAAAGACCCACACAAGGTCATAATGTGTGACACAACCACACGTTGCAGCTGTGGGTTTCCAAAACATACCTATCTGTACTCTGACAATGGTAATAGACCCAGTAGCGGAGCGGACTATTGGCATTACTGGCCAACTAGCCCTGTTTGGCTGTGCTGATAGTGTGGTGACATCCCCTGTGTTTACTGGGGGAATATGCAGCATCTGGTGTATTGTAGTATTTGCCAAAAGGATATGTTCTCTCACACTAACACATATCGTACTACCCCCACACACACACTTGCCATTTGCAGGATTCATACTCCTACCTAACTATGTCATGACACGTGAGAGAGATGCATTAGCGAAGTGCACTATTTGGATTACTGGGAGGTATCCCTTCTCCAGCTGTATGTATAGGGTGCTGACATCATCAGTGTTTGGAAAGGGTAATGTGCATCATGTAGTGTGATCTCCTGATTGCAAAAAAGCACATGTCTTTCATACAGAATTGCACACACACAAACTCCCCACATCCAAACACACACACACTTGCTATTTGCAAGTTTCAAACTCCTACCTAACCATGTTATGACACTTGAGAGAGATGCATTAGCAGAGTGCGCTATTCGAATTACTGGGAAGTTTCTCTTCTCCACTGTACTTATAGGGTGCTGACATCATCCGTGCTTAGATAGGGGAATGTGCATCCTGTAGAGTGCTTTCACAGTTGCCAAAAGGGGCATCTTTCTCTCACACAGACTTGCACACACACTGGGCAGTTGTAGGATTCAAACCCCTACTTAACTATGTTATGACACTTGTGACAGACGCATTAACAAAGCACACTATTCGAATTACTGGGAGGTTTTCCTTCTCCTGCTGTACTTATAGGGTGCTGACATCATCTGTGCTTAGATAGGGGAATGTGCATCCTGTAGAGTACTTTCACAGTTGCCAAAAGGGGCATCTCCCTCACACAGACTTGCAAACACACTAAGCCTCTTCCACACACACTAATCCCCCTCCACACACACTGGGCAGTTGTAGGATTCAAACCCCCTACCTAACTATGTTATGACACTCATGACAGACGCATTAGCAGAGCGCGTTATTCAAATTACTGGGAGGTTGCCCTTCTCCTGCTGTACTTATAGGGTGCTGACATCATCCGTGCTTAGATAGGGGAATATGCATCTTGTAGAGTACTTTCACAGTTGCTAAAAGGGACATCTCCCTCAAACAGACTTGCACACACACTAACCCCCCTCCACACACACTGGGCAGTTGCAAGATTCAAACCCCTACCTAACTATGTTATGACACTCGTGACAGAAGCATTAGCGAAGCACGCTATTCGAATTACTGAAAGATTTCCCTTCTCCTGCTGTACTTATAGGGTGCTGACATCATCCGTGCTTAGATAAGGGAATGTGCATCCTGTAGAGTACTTTCACAGTTGCCAAAAGGGACATCTTCTTCACACAGACTTGCACACACATCAACCCCACTCACTCACACACACACACACACACTGAGCATTTGCATGGTTCGAACTCCTACCTACCTATATTATGACACTTGAGGGAGACGCATTAGCAGAGCGCGCTAACCGAATTACTGGGTATCTGGTCTGCACCTACAGTATTTATAGGGTGCTGACATCTTTATTTCTACAGAGGTATGTACATCTAATACTACCTGTCAGGTGGGGGATAGCATATATATGCATTTGCAGCCACCTACATCAGGGTCAGATATGCACATCGCACTGGCAGGTTATGTTCTATACCATGCTTCATGACGACAGGACCTGTAACACACAACACAACCAGTCCAGAACACCACTCCCACATCCAGGACACACACTTTGCTTCCCTGGGAACAGTGCCGGGATATGCAGGTGTTCACATACACCATTCTAGTTGTTAACATCAGGTACAGGCATATTGTGTGTGAAAACTACTCAGGCCTCTACCACTTTACCCTACAGCCACTACAATTTGTGGGTCCATGTGGTATGGCAGAACCACACACCACAGCCACATGGGGGAATACACATTGCACCTGTCCATCTTCAACATGGGTACTCACTGTTCCACACCAGAGGTAGACCACCATTGTTGATATCTGACCATACCCACCTTTCCCTGGACATCCATATCCCATCCCCACCCCCAGGCAAGGTTGTCACTGCACACAAACTGTATTTAGCACAAGCAGACTCTACACTTGTGAAGACTGGGGTGGACAACTTCAAAGGACCCATGCTGGGGGACTATACTGGCCACTCTGCATAATCCTTGACAATTGCATTCTATGAGCATGTGTAAGGTTTGCATTGATCATGCTATCCCACATATACCCATGACTGCTCCACAACAACACACCTGTCAGGTGTACACCAGCCATATATGAGCCGTCCAACAGACAGAGTGAGCTAATACATTGCAGAGCTGTAGCCCACAGAGGGAGGACATCTGTGAACAGTTCCGGCATGACACTTCATTCCCACATAATCATCACAACACAGTGTTGACAGTGGAATTGTCCAGACAATGCAGATAGGGCTCCCCTCAGTCTGTTATTGATGGCCACTTACTGTTAGAGGTCCTCAGCAACCCTCTTCCAGCACACACCAACAACATGGCTGTGGCTTAGCACATTCAGACCCTGGGATCTCCACTGTGCCCCTGCTTGACAGAGGCACAGCTCACTAGCCTCACACGTTGCCTTATGTGACCTACGTTACAGTGACACAGTAGCCTACTGTACTGGGGATGCAGATGCCAAGCACACTCTGGCTAAGCTGTCATTCCCTAGGGCAACAAGCCTAGTATTGACCTCTACACCCATATGTTCAATTGTCAGATGCACAATATTTGTTGTGCTGTTATACTTTTTGCAGGTCTTTATTGCCATAGCATTCCCTGTTCCTATGAACAACTTGTGTATCTGTGGAAGATGTTTGAATATGAGGGCGATCCACTATATCACTTATGTCTCTGTTGTCATTTACTGTGTGCACTGGGCAGATTGCTGTGTTGTGGTTGGTTCCTGGAATGACATGTACAAATACCAGATATGTGTGGCCAACTGCTAAATGGAGATATGGCCTAAGTGTGTGAGCATGCCCAGTTCAGCCTTTCCATGGCATGTTGTCTGACATATGCCTCATTTATCAAAGTGTGTGAGCATGCCCAGTGTGAGCTTTCCACATGTTGAACTCTGAAGTCCACCACATATGTGGGTGTGTGTGAACTTCAACAATATCTCACGTTTATGGTTGTGTGTTGGGTGTCATGTTGTGTACTAACTGGCCAACTGCTTCATGTCTGCCACAACATGGATTATACTGTGCCTGCAGGGATTGCATGGGATACTTTGCATACAATTATCAACATCCTTTCATAATGACCTAACACTGTAGTACCGTATAGTGTACTGGTTCAGTACTTTCACTGTGGTGGACAGTATCCTGGGCTTTAGTCCTATCACTGCTTGACATCTTCATAGTGAGCACAACAGACTGTGTAGGGGCCAGTTGTGCACATATGACCATGTTGCATTATGTTCAGATATGGACTACCTACACCAGGCTTGTCCAACATTGGTAGTGTATTCCACAACATAGGTGGACATTGGCAAACACTAGCGATGTTCCCTAGGCCATTTCTGATGCTAGTCACAGGGTGTGTTTGTCCTTCAACACACATTGTAACTGGAGTTTGCCATGACATATGTCATGGTTAGTATACTGTGCTTCCTTCTACCTCTGACATAACAGTGATACCCAGGGTTAACCTACCATCTCCCATCCACTCATCGGGATTCCTCTTGAGGGGTGTCGATAGGTGACTCTCTGGCTAACCTGTACTGGGAGTTTACTCAAGAGTGGGGGTGCCTTCTGTGTTATGGATCATTCTGTACAGCTTGTCCTATGTATGTCAGTGCTGGGGTTCAGGTCTCTCATGTGTATAGCTCACTGCCATTCAGATTGTACAAGGTGCAGCATGTTCATTGATTCCAGCTTGGACATGGCTTCATACATCAGCCACAGCTTGCCTCTGGCTGGGCAGTATGGCAGTGTGTGGAGCTGCAGTTTGTTTAGTCAGGCAACACATGGCATCTGTTCATGCTCTTTGCTACTCCTGGTGGGGTACTGTTGTGGACTTTACAGTTGATGGAGGTGTCTGCTGAGGTATATCCCACAGGGGCTATTATAGTCAAGTGTGACGCTGATGAAGGATGACTGCAGAGCCACAGTGACCTCCCCTTATCTACATCTGACAACCTTCATGATTGGGTGGGTATATGGTATGTTTCTGTGAACACTACAGCCACATGTTTGTCCAGTGCAGGATATCTATCACCTTGTGTCCCCAGGTGTCTCATTACATGTTAGGTACGTAATGGGTTAACACCTGTGTGGTAAGTTGTGGGCACTTACTGTATATCCACGGTGGTTGTCTATACACAGTTCTGCAATTAGCTTGCTGACATGGCTATGGTTCCAGTTGTCTGTTTCTAGGTGGCCCTTTTGTGGGTTGCTTGTGTCAGCTGGGGGTCGGATATGGTGGGCTGTTTGTACTCCTCTGCATACATTTTCAGTCACAGTCCTTCCATGTTGGCCTGTACCTATGGGACATATATATGGAACGGGGGGGGGGGTCCCAGGACCAAGCCTTGAGGGATGCCACTCATATCTGCTTTGTAGTCTGACATGGATGCAGCATGTCTGACCATGTCAGTTCTGTCCTTGGTCTGGTTTGCAACCCCTCTACTGACATAGGGGTATATATTTAAGCTGGTGAACATATCCATACTGAACTCGTAGGGTATTGTCTGGAAGCATATGCACGGACCAGCTACGCATATAGGGGCAGGATCTGCAGTTACGACAGCCACACTGTGTAGGGTCCGGTATCAGTAGGTCCACGATAGCTTTATGTCTGCGGTACATACTGTTCCTTTCCATAGCTGTGCAGACCAAGCTTGTCAGGATCCTGGGATGGTAGTTTGCGGTATCCATTCAGGCAACACCTTTGTTGTGAAGGACCACTGTTGTTGTACACTGCTCTTTGGGTACATATCCTGTGGTAAGGCTGACATTGGGCAGTAGTGTGATTTGGCATTCCATTATTCTTGAAGTCCATGTTGGCCTCAGCCCAGGACACCATCACATACCTTTGCTGCTGTGTGTTTTGCTTTGCAGATGATGGCTGTTACCTCAGCATATGCAATGTCAGGGGACCAGCTGTCTGCTGGGATAGATATTTTGCATTCTGGGGGGGGGGGGGGTTGCACTGCACCTGTCAGGTTGTATGTTGGCAATATGTGTGTGTGTTTGGTATGTTGTTTGTAATATCTGTGTGATTCAGAGCATATCTGTGGATTCCCAACATGGTTCCTACCATCAGTTAAGTAAGCCTTGTGATTATCCTTAGTGTCCTGTACAATTTGTATCTTCATAGGTTCATGGGTTCATACTAGGCTATCCACCCTAGAGCATTAGTAAGCCAAGCCAGAGTGTGTGTGTCTTTCGCTGCCCCTTGCTATGTGACTATTATGGCCATTTATGATTTTCTTTACTGTGCCTCTGTCTGGACGTGACACAGTGAAGACCCCCAGTGTACATGTACGACCATCCATCCACTTGTCAATATTCCTTTTGAGGGGTGTCAGTGAGGGGCTCTGCCTAACATGGATTGGGATCCTGTTTCTGGGTGTGGGGAGCCTCTGGGTTATGTATCTGTCCCTCCAGCACATCCTATTTCATTATGTGTTGAGGCTGACATCTGTCACTCTCACAGCTCCAATGGCTTTGATTTCCTGTGGTGGAGCATGTCCATTACTCCTGTGTTGGACATGGCCTTGTACAACAGACATACAATGCCTCTGTGTAGGCAGTCTGTGACTGCATTCAGCTGGGGCGTCTACAGCCAGGCAGCATATGACATATATTTGACACCATTTATCCTCTTGGTGGGGTACCTTTGAGGTCTTCAGAACCGCTGTAGGTGTCAGGTATGGTACATCCCATATGCATCATTGTACTAGATTATGGGTCTGATAAGGGAACAGTACAGGGGCACAGTGACCTCTGTTGATGTAGATGTGAATCCTTTCATGATACGGTGTCCAATATCGACAGTCTTCCTAGCCACATTGGCATTGTGAGTGTCACATGACAGGTTACTGTCGACTTGTGTCCCTAGGTCCCTGATTACTCCTTGCATACATAATGGTTTACCACCTATGTGGTAATTTGTGAGTACCTTGTCTGGTATTTGGTGGGACATTCATACTGTCCAGTGTCTTCAGGATGTCTGGGTGGGGTTTTTGTGTGTGAGAGTGTGGTCTGTCGCATGCTACAGTCTGTACAGCTGTTTTGACTACACTTAGGTGCACATGGGTGGTCTCCGCTGCTTCGTGCATTGTCAGTTACCTGGCCGTATGGGTGTCTGTGCTGCATATGGATACTCCCCCTCCTTTGATGTTTTGGTCCAGGTGTTGGGGCCATAATGCATGATATGTGGTATAACCTGGTAGTGCTGGTGTGCTATCACTAGGCTTGCAGCAGGCTTCTGTCACTGCACATACATCAATGTTCTCCATACTGGGAAATGCCTCAGGGGCATGCATATTGCAGTTTACACATCTGGCATTGGTCAGCATTACCCTTATGTTTCTTACCACTTATGTTTTCTAGGGTGGTGGGTTAGTCTTTTTGGCCTTGCCCTACGTACGGCTCTATGGAGGTGGCAAAGGCCTTATCCAGTATCCAGACGCCCAGGGGTAACAGGTGCAAGCCATCCCTGGAACAGCAGCATGGCTTGTCATGCATGACATCTCAAGCAGACAGACATTAGACCCACTTGGACTGACAGCTGTAACTGTGCCACCTGTTAAAGCTGATCATTCTGTGTTTGTACTGTGGCATCATTCTTGGTGAGGGTTGGATGCTGCAAATGGCCAGTGTCATACCGGTCTGGGGTACATACTCAGAGAGCTCATCCATGTCTCTTTTCATGTAGTCCAGGGAGGTACATCTCAGGTCATTCACACCAGCATGGACAATGAGTGCATCATATTTCTGCTTGCTTTGGGGTGACCTGCGTACTTGTGTTATGTGGCATATTGTGGCAGCCTACAGGCAGCTTACTGTACCCTTTCCGTTGTTCAGTCTGGTGAGTGGGACAGCAGTGTGTCTGCCTATACAGACACCTATTACAACTGTATCAGGCATGTTGTTTCTCCTTCTGGCCTTTGACTGTTTGGCACACCAGCTTTGTGTACTATGTGTTGCATGTGCTATGTTTGAGGTTGTGGTTGCTTGGGATCTGCTTTAGAGGCTTCTGTTGGTGTGGTGTGCTTGTAATTAGGGTCTCCAGGAATGTTTTTCTGTTGTTTATGTGTTTGGTTTACAGTTGTGATAGGTCTATGTGGGACTGGGTTTGTGGTGTATGTGGTTACCTTCTCCTCCTGACTAGTTTTGACAGTACTGAGTTGGGGGAGCTCAGCCTCAGGTTTGGATACATGGTTGCATCTCTCACATATATTTGTATTTATTGGGGGGAGTTGTGGGTTGTCTGTGTACTTGGGCCAGGTGTCACATTGCCTCTGGATTCACAGAGTCTACTTGTTGTGGCTGGCCTTAGTGGATTGTATGTGTGGACATATTTTATTGCCATACTACTGATCAGTGATTACTTCCCTTTTTATGTTTGCTCTATTATGTGGTAGCTTCCTCATTCTCTTGCATGGTTTGGTAATGGCTGGAGTCCAGCATGCCAGATGCCTGCGTGTATGGCATTGTGTGTTGTTGTTATTTGTGATTGCATACTCCAAGCATTCCTGGCTGTGTTCATGGAATACCTGTATAACATGTTTTGCAGTGTGTCCCATATTCTGCACTTGCACAGGGCCTTTCATGGATTCCACATCAGTTTGGAGGGGTGCAACCTATGCTTTACACATGTTTTTCACTGTGGTTTTCTGGCCAGGGACTGTGGTCAAGATGTGTATATCCAGTGTGATTACTCTATGGTCTGGTCTTACCAGTGAGGGATACACTTCTCATCTTGCCATCCAGTACACATGTTGCTGATTATCACATCCAGTATGCTTACCCCTCTTGTGGGAGTGGTATGTTGTTCCTGGGCATTTTGGTTTATGGATTCTGGGAACTTTTCTCCTACTGTGTTGGTGCTAGTATAACGCTCCCAGTGTATGTCTGGGTATTTTCAGTCAAGCAATATAATGTGGTTTGGGGGGCTTGATATATTCATGCATTCCAACATAGGCCAGGTGCAGTTCCTGGTATTAGGACAGTAGTCTGCAGCAGGCTATATACTGGGAGGCGGTTTTAGCCATTGGTATTTGACCATGGCTAATCCATGCTGCTTCTTGTTGTGGTACCAACATGGGGGTGTGGTTATCCTTGACATTTATTGCTAGTCACCCTCCTTTTGTAGCTTGTTCCATGTTTTGCGGCTGTACAGCACAGTATGAGGTGTAACCTGGTAGTGTTAGGGTGCTGATGTGAGCCTTGACCCATTTTGCTATTACAGGACTGATATCAACATTCTCCATACTGTGTGCATTTACACTGCACAGATCTTGCTGTTTAGACTTCTGGCATTGGGTAGCATTACATCTAGGTTCCTATCCCTTGTGGTACCTATGAAGGTGGGTTTGTGTTTTGAGACTTACCTATTCAGGGCATGCTGTGGGTACTGACAGCCTTTGCCAGTATCCATGGGGCCTGGACTGATAGGTGCATGCCACCCCTAGCAGGTGGTGCATCATGTCATGCTCCGCATGTCTTCCCAGGCTGAAACACATTGGCTTCCCCTTGATTAACTGCATTACTTCAGCCAGTTATTGCAATTGATCATCCCATCATCATTTTGTGGCTTCATGCTTGGTGAGGGTGGATGTTAGTCAGGGTCCTCAGGTGTGCATATAGTACATGGTGTTACATTACTTAACACATGGCATTCATGCCTCAGGTGGTGCTGCAGTGCTGCCTCTGTCGGATGTGCATATTACACTCCCTGTACATGTTTGTGAGCAGGTCATGTCATTTTACGCAATCCCTGTTATTATTTGAGTGAGTCAGAGGGGGTATCATTCCCAGGGTTGCTACTGAGCCAGTGTATATGCTATGCATTGCCTCTTTGCCATGGCCAGGGCATACTGGGCATGCCTCCTTCTGCCTACTGGGGCAGGCTCAGGTTGTTCCTCCTCCGAGTCACGCTCTGCCTGTGATGGCCTTGGCAATGGTGGGGGGGCTGTTTGGCCCAGCCCTATGCTGGTCCTGCTGCAGCTGTTTTCACAAGATCATATTATGTAGCATAGCACATACCATGACAATTTGGGTACATGTAGTTGGTGTGTACTGCAAGGCTCCACCAGATGTGTCCAGACACCGGAACCGTGACTTGAGCAGCCCAAACACATGCTCTATTTCATTACGTGTTTGTGCATGTGCCTCATTATGGCGTTCCTGTTCAGGTGTGTGTGCGTTTCTGATGGGTGTCATCAGCCACGGCTCCAGTGCATAACCTGCATCCCCCACTAGGTGTCCGTGTGGGATGTCCCCATTGGCAAATGTCTGGTACAGCTGCATCAAATGCCAGATGTGGGAATCATGGTAGCTCCCAGGGCAGCCAGCACACACATTCATTATTATGCCCTGGGCATCACACACGACCTGGCAGTTGATGGAGGGGAAGCCCATGCGGTTAATGTAGGCCCTACCCCTCTCACCGGCTGGTGCTTTGATGCGTATGTGCGTGCAGTCTATTGCACCCACTACCTCAGGGTATTCCGCTATTTGTTGGAAGAGACACATATTGCTGGCCAATACCTCACTGGCATTGGGGAAATATACATGATCACTGACATGTGCGGACATGGCATCCAGGAACTGGTGCAGTACCCTGGAGGCTGATGCCTGTGATATCCCCATCATATCAACAGTTGGTCTTTGGAAGGTACCTGTTGCTAGTATTCTTAGGCCAAAACATACCTTGGTTTCCACTGGGATGGGTTCCCCTCTGTTGGTTCTGTGTGTGAGGCGTGGACTGCACAGCTCAACTATTTGCTGCAGAAGCTCTCTGTCCACTCTATAGCACTCTACTATCTCCAGCTCATGTAACCCGTGGTAGGTGACCATGGGCCTGTACACTCTTCTCCGTCTCCTCACTCTGGGTTGTCTGGCACCATCTGCATTGTCACCACCCTCAGCAAGTCGCCTATGTCTCATTATGACAGCTATGCCAGCCCCTAACATTTCTGCTCTGAGTGAAGCTTTTTCAGTTTTCACTTCTAATAGCTTACTCCTGTCTTGCAGTGTCTCTTGAGAGAAACATCCTGCACTGCTGTTTGCAGAGTTTTAAGTGCTGGGCTGGGCTACTATTCTGCCTGTGTAATTGCCTGCTTCTAATTGTTTTCACCTGCTAGCTCCAGCAGTATTCCCTGCTAGCTTCCTACTAATTCTGTTGCTTCGTTTTTCCTTTCTGTTTCCTCAGGGGGGAGCAGCGTGCATACCAGCAGAAACATGCTCACAGTGGCTTACACACTCGCACACATGCTTACATGGTTCAGGATCTGCCTATTCGGGTTAAAGCGCACGCACACCGGCGCAAACAGTGTTAAACATCTGCCACCATGCTCCCACATGCTCAGTCTGCCTTACACGTGCGCACACTGCCCTATCCGTGCCTCATGGCGCGCACACGTGTGCATGCACGCCCAGCAAGAAACGTTGGTGTAAGTAACAGTGTACACCTTCCATTTCTTGACTTTCCCATGCTTATCTTGTGTCACTCCTCTTTCCCTGATCTGTGCCTGTCATCTGTCATGTTACACTGACCTCCAATGAACTGCATTTCTTTCTACCATTCCCCCCTGTGATGTCACCTATCTCCTACTCTATTCCTCCCCCTTATGTATCTCTTACACTACTCAGACTGTGCTCATTTGCTATGTGACTGTGGGATTCAGTATCCTAACCCTCATTTACATGAGATTGCCTACTAATGCTTAGTCACATGTCTTAGACTCAGCTCCCCCCCCCTAGCAACCACTACATGGTTGCCATGTTGTTTTTGGTCTGCTGGTGCCTGCATTGTCATTCCATGTATTGCATAAAACCCACATTTGTGGGTTTATAACCTTCATTTTTATGTTTTATACAGCGCAGCCCATTTGCGCGGGGCTGCGCTGCGTTTAAACATCGGCAATCGCTGAAAAAAATAAATTATATTTTTATAAATTTTGCATCGGGTTACCTTGCCATTGGCCACATATTTGGCCATTGGCATGCTGCCTGACACATATGCATCCTTTATTTGGAGCTGACATGGCTCCATTGTGATTTTTGCAGAAACGTACTCTGTTGTCAACTGAGTACATTTCTGCAGCTAAAACGTTTCTTACATGGGCTGGTTTCTGCTTCGTGGATCGCTAATATACCTCATTTGCATACCTTTTGGCTGCAAGTGAGGTATTTAGCATATCCACACCCAGTCCGTGTAAGAGACGTTTTAGCTGGTCTCTTACACGGAGTTTAGGGCTGTTCCTGGATCGCAAGGCTTGCATGGAGTGTTACACATCTTTTACACTCCGTGCAAGCCTTCGTGAATCCTGCCCTAAGTGTTTTACTGCTGAGAAGCACCTAACCTGCTTCACTTTTAAGTTGATCACCTACTAGCTACAGTGTTCTCTGAATGGTGACTGCTATTCTGTGCATTCTGGAGCTCAGGTATATTAATAAAAGAAGTTTAGCACAATGAGGGGCATGCTAGTGGAGGCATATGAGGATGATGTGTTGAATAATCACTCTGTATTCCTGTCATGTTAAAGTGCAAATTTCTCCCTGTTAAGAATCCTTGGTAATGTAAATCATTGAATTTCACCCTTCTGCCCCTTCTGATGCTGACACTGTGTCTTACATTACTAAGGAAATTGCTAATCTTTTAAAAAGAATGGAAGCCAAGGGCACATCGCATTAATATGCATATTAACTCTAACCTGCCTTGCCATTTAACTCTTAGGTTTCTAAATTATAGGGATCAGGAAGAAATTCTGAAGGATAACTAAAGAATTTGGTCCCATATTCCATCTGGAGGGCATACTGCATGCACATCACTGGATTTTAGTATGTTTCTTTTTCTCAAAATTAAGAGTGTTGTTTCAGTATTAAAGCAATTCAAGGATCTTGGCTGCCAAGTTAAACTGAAATGCCCTCTTTCACTGATGGTGCAGCAAGGGACTACAAGTTTATCCTTCAACCTTTCAACTGAAGAAAAGTGTATTTAGTGCATTCATGTCCATTGCTAGGGACTGATACCTCTTGGATAGGGCCATAACCAGAGCATAAACATAAAGTGATGCAATCTGCAGATGCTACTAAGCATTCCTGTGACAAAAAGAAAGTTAAAATTGCATCTAGTTAGGAAAACCAGAAACACAGCCAACATTTCTCAGGGAGCAAGCAACAGCTTAATCTTTCAGTGAGCCTTTCCAGTATATCTCTTCATTTAGCTCCAACCACTGGCAATGAAAAGGATAACCATATGGAGGTTACAGAACCCAGCCCGTTTATGTGTGAATTGAAATCTATGGGGAAAGAATGAGAAACATTGCTAAAGGGGGTGGCCAATGTTACCACAAGTGGAGCCCCAACATGAAGGCAAGTAATCTCTTATTTTGATATCTACTGTTAAATGTTGCCAAAAATGAAATCAGTATTTTAGGTAATCAGGACATGGTGCATATGCATTTTTTCTGATTTTATGTGTTGAAATTTTTGTCCCATCAATGTGCACTCTTATCTTCTTGTCCTAGACCACACAGTTTAATACAGGTTTTAGGAGAGAACAGTAAAGCGTGGCATACCGGACTGGGTATAGTACCGCTTTACAAGATGCATCCCGACCATACCATTCTGTGCACTTTGGGAAGTCTCCTTTACTATAACAATTGTTTTTGGTTTTCATTTTTAGATTGGTTTGTGACATCAGTTATACATTCATTTTAAGGTGGTTTTTCAGTACTAAAGTTTTGACTGAATTAATAATGAAGTAATGTATCCTTTCCTTGTTCATGTTCACTTTCACATATGATTAGTGAGGACTAAATAGCTGTAAAAGAAGCATGTTTTTCTTCTCTCTCTCTCTCTCTCTCTCTCTCTCTCTCTCCCTTTCTCTGTCTCTTAATGTTTTCTTATTCTTTGCCGGAGAGATGAAGATTCCAAGCGAGAACAACTTTTTTATTTTGTTATATCAACTTAGTTGTTGCCGTGTTTGATCCAGGAACTTAAATGTATTAGATTATATTATAGATTCATAGCTTCAGTTAACATCACTAGATGACTATGTGAATTATTGTCTATTTAGGACTAGAGAATGGCTAATCATGTCAATTCCCACTCCAACTTTATCAATTACCAGCTACATGTTTCTTTTCTTTTTTCATGTATAGCCAGTATGGATTTAATGCATTTCAGGTCAATTTCTTGTCATGGAATGTGTGAGGGTTTAATATAAGGCATAAGACGGCAAGTGTGATCTCTAAACTGCATCATGTACAGAGCCATGTCATGTGCTTACATGAAACAACTTAACTTAGAACTGCTTCTATACTCAATAAATGTAAAGGATGGAAGGGTGATATGTTGCTGCTAGTAATAACTGAACATCCAGGCTGGTAGTTATTCTTATTCACAAAACATCTGAGGTGGAAAATAACTACATTTTCATCAAACAAGACAAGACAAGTAGATGGGTAACTGCAGAATTCAAAACTTCTTGTGGTCCGCTGATTGTGACTGTTGATAATTTCTGTGGACTGACCCAGGATGACACTATTCCTTTGCAAAGCAGTGTGTCTGTACTGAGAGATGTGCACTCTGTTGGGCTTCTGATACTAATTGGTGATTATTTCAGTGTAGTACTAGACATCAGTCTAAATAAGCTACCTAAAGGCAAATCTAGACAAGAGTGACATAATCTTAGAATTAAATCGTGGATGACTGGATTTTATCTGGTAGATTCCTCATGGGCATTGCATTCTAGTAATAAGGAATTCACATTTTTTGTCCCCAGACAGGATCCATAAGTAGGACTGATTTATTTTAAATAGGCATTTTACTAGTGGGATGAACTCAAAGCTAAAATTAAAACATATGTCTCATCAACCCATAGTTGCTTTCTTTTGAACTACATAACCCATTTTTGAGTGGATCAGCCTAAATATTTATTGGTGAATATGTCTTTTTTTTTACAAAACTGCAGATGTAGGGGAGGATCAAAGGCTACTTACACCAATACTGCGGTGAGTGTCAGCTGGGCATACAAGAGATAAATAAGCAATGGGAAAAATTAAGGCAAAGGTGCTTCTTGTTTCTGCATTCTTTCAAATCAAATGTATAGCAACAGATTAGAGCTGCTGTAACAGCATATGATGATATGGTGGCTACATTAAGCCTATACTACATAGAGTCTCATTGCAAGAAAGAATATGTACTGTAGGACAGTAATAATACTAAGAAAGCTGCCAGGGGTTTGCATTTCTACATCCTGCAACAGCAGTGGGAAAACATATTCATTATATTGCCAAACCAGATTTACTCTCTGAAGATTTTGGCACATAGGGTATGGGAGAGGATGCAAACCCATATTATTTTATGTATTAAAGATGAGGAGGGGCAGTGGAGGTATTTGGCTGAAGCAATAACTTCAGCTATTCAGTCTTTCCTACCAACATTTATATAAGAAGCCACCAGCAATAATTGAAAACTTATGGCGGGAATTTTGCCAGGCAATATATTAGCCCCAACTAACTCCACAGCATCAATGACTATTGAGTTAAGGAATCACGGAAAATGAGACTGAATAAGCATTTAAGCACTTAGATCAGGGAAATGCCCTGGCACTGACTGTCTTCCTGACAGGTTCTTTAAAATTTATGAATAATGAGTTAGCCACTATCCTCCTTGCAAGATATAGCGATGTAAAAAAATAACAATAAAACCATATAATGCCACTTTCAATGTGAATTGCAAGCATTGTCCTATTCCATAAAAAAGAAAAGGACCCAGCTGAGACTCAACACTATTCACCCGTTTCACTTATCTCTGTTGAGACTAAAATCCTAGCCAAACTGTTAGCTGGCTGTATAAAGACAGTAATGACTACTCTGGTTAGTGACTCACAACAAGGTTTTGTGACAAAAATACAATGAATACCAGCAGTATTAAGATTATTTTAAAATATTCAGCAAATCAGTAAAGTATGCCAAAAAACAGTCAGTTTTTTTTATAGATTTCCACAAGTTCTTTGACTTCCTGTATTGGGTCTTCCTTTGAAGGGCACAAAACAATTTGCCTTCTCTAGTTCTTAGATCACATCATGCAAGGTTGTCTAGTGTCATGCAATGTCCAGGGTTATATCACATAACATGATTTTTCCACCATTTGAACTTCATCAGGCTACTACACAGGGGAACCCATCATCTCCCATTGTTTCTTACTCACTGTCGAAGTTCTAAGTTTGAGAATTAGGAAAAAATATATTCACCAGAGTATTAAATTCAAGGATAATATTAACTGTAAGAGTGTCTGGTTTACAAATGACTGCAAACATTGGGTTACAAATCCATATAAAAAAATCTAGTGAAAATATTAAAGGTATTTCACCATTTTAATATGTCGTCAGTTTTAAAGATTAATAGGAATAAGACAGTTTTATTCCGCCTAAGTGCTAGTTGCTTATTTTTATGGGAAGAAGTGGGACATATGGGATTATTGGAATAATTCTCATATATATTTAAGTATCACATTTTTTTTCATTTTCAAGATATTGCTACTGATAATACAAATGTCTTTATTAAACAATGTAAAGATAAGCCCCAGGATTCATGAAACTCCATGCAGGAACAGTGCTATTCCTGCACAGAGTGGATCATGCCCATGTTGAACAGCAGTGCACCTTGTAAAATAATGAAGGTGCGCTGCTGTATTCTGTACATGGACACAATCCGTGTATGAGTGCAGGGAGTGTTTCCGAGCATTGCTCGCACAGTACACACACCACCTGCACTCTAGAATTGCTGTACGGTAATGCTAAAGCAACTAACAGTGCCCACAGACACTGTTATCACAAGATAACAGCATGTACAGACAAAATACAGAAGCACAACCCCCCCCCCCCACAACATGGCTCTCAACTGTCCAGAATTTCGTAGAATGTCCAGAGTTCCGCCTTATATGTTTGGCCTTTCCCTCATAAAATATCCTCTTGTCTGGCAAATCATTGGGATGATCTAGGGATTGAAGTCACTAAATAGTGACATACATTTGAGTTCCATAACATATCCTTCAAAAAAATGTATGCTAACACAAATTGATTTATTCGAGCAGCTTCCAAAGTTTATAAGAGTAATGTTACATGTTTATTTATTTTTTTCATCCCCAATAAAGTTTAAGCGTATCTGAGCAGGTGTGTGCATTGTGCAGCTGTACATAGCAGAGCTTAAACATTCAAAAGAACTAAATAGATCTATACAGCCAAAATAGTCAAAATGAAATAGCGTAGTAGTTAGAGCTTTTGCTTAACATACAGTCATTCACAGTTTGAGCCGCAATGCAGGCCATTAATTTTTATTTGTGAAAACACCACTAAAAGTATATTTTTCTGGAAATAGGTAGTGAATGACATATATTTGTTAACTAGGGTAGTATAGCAGGTCCAAATGTGAGGTGTCAGTGTAGTACAGATGTGAAACCCCCATGTAAACACAAGTGTCCCATACAGTATAGCCACAAAAGAATGTAATGTAATGAAAGCACATAAAATGATAATAATAATAATAATAATAATAATAATAATGATAGTCCAGTGCTTAGCATCTACCCCTTTAAGCATCGCTTATCTATGATAAGCGTGTTTACCCATCACTTAACTTAGCTCAGCATATTCAAAACCGTCCAGTCATGGCAAAGGGTGGGAAATCAGTCCTATTTAAACCTCGCAAGTGGGAATACAGCTCATAACCAGTTGTAGCTTCCCACTACAGGCATTATGGCTAGTGGTGGTGAAGGTCTGTGCTTTCGGGTGCAGCGCTGGGGCACTCAGGAGTCCAGGGTCATGTTTGGACTCCTAGTAGAAAACCATGAAGGGAGATTGCTGCAGGACCAGTACCAGGGCTCCCAAAAGAAAGTGGAGACCTGGAACCATCTCACACATGATCTCATCAGTGCCACTGGCATCCCTCAGACTGGTGAGCAGGCCCATCACCATTATGCTGACTTGAAGCGTAGGAAAAGGGAGCTCTTGGACCAGTGGGTCCAAGACGCACAGTGCAGGAATGTCCCAGCTGTGTGTAAGTATCAGTATCAATAAGTGTTTTCCAAAGTACAGCCTGTGTATGTGATGGATAAGTATGCATAAATGTTTCTCTATCTCCTGTACAGCTGCAAATGAGAGGGCAGCGAACTTGGATGCCCATGCCAGCAGGCTGCTAAGGCTGCATCGTGAGGCTGGTGAGGACAAATATAGCTTGTAGTATTCAGGGCAAATAAATAGAAAGGAAAGATAAAAAGATAGGAGTAGAAAGTAACCTGTCAGTATTTAAAAATGGGTATGATTTGTACTGAATAAACAAGACATTAGCAGAGTAATAGTCATGCATGGGGTATATATCAATAAAAGTGTCATTACTTGTCAATAAAAATCAAAACTCCAGACTGGTTGTGTTTACTTTGGTATGTGTTGGTATGAATTGAAATGTGTACAGTGTCTGCACAGCAACTATAGCTCTGAAATCATTAAATAATCAAGGCTTATCTGACAAAGATTGTGGAATTGTCAAACAGGAGATTAACTATATGAAATA
>NC_056733.1:1959970660-1960185660 GCF_019279795.1 Protopterus annectens
CTGGCTCCTCACCTGTGTGGCCTGTTCAATCACAGCCTCATGTCCCTACCAAATTGCACACTGCTACTTTCATCACTCCCCACAAAGAAGGAGCGATGACAGACCCTGGGAACTATCTCTCCATTAGCCTGATGAGTCTGTTATGCAAAGCTATGGAATGCATCATCATGGACCTAATAAACAGAGATATAGGAAATTTTCAGACTCTGGATCCCACACAGTTTGGTTTTGTGAAGGGTAGGTCATGCCTGCTCAACCTGGTCAAATACTTTGAGTCAGTCACCAGAGCTGTGGATGAAGGCAAGGTGTGTCATACAGCCTACCTGGATCCGGCCAAGCCTTTGATACCATTCCCCACTCAGGAATCTTGGAAAAACACACTAAGCTAGGCATCAAGCCCTATATCACTAGGTGGTTTGCAAGTTGGTTCACAGATAGAACCCACAGTGTGAAAGTAGCTGACTCCAAGTCAGACTGCTGACCAGCATGAGTGAAGTCTCACAGGTTTTGGTCCTGTGTACTCTCCTGTTTGGTAACTACTTCTCTGAAGTCCAGGGCAACACAAAGGGACTCTGGCTAACAACGTTTGCAGACGAATGCAAGTTGGGAGCTAATATTAACTCCACAAGTGATGTTGGCATCCTACAGAAAGGCCTCACTGGGTCCAACGACTGATTGTGTCATCATCCCCTTTGGGAGAAACCTGGTTCTCATGATTTACCACATCGATGGTAGTCCCCTGAACACAGAAGGTGTTATAAGAGATCTGGGAACACAGATATTGGAACACAGGTTGACAGCAACCTCTCCTTTGAATGAATTGATTATAGATAAACAAAACAGTTAAGTAAACAAAGTCATCTCTCTATTTCTACATGATATGGAATGGATCTCCTTCAACAAATTCTGGAATTCTATTAATAATCGTAAGACAAGTTCAATGGTAAAAAAATATCAGTAATAAAAGTAAATAAGCATGGGTGTGTGCATCTGTATTAAAAAGCACCATTTGATCTGTAGGCTTTTTACATCAGTAGCTATTTGCTGGATGCATTGATGGTCATGGATGTGTGGAAGAACAGTAGAGCTTCTCATGTAGGAAAATTTATAAACTTTACTCAATCTATGCTTCAATCCTTTTATAGCCACAGTATGGATCCTGAGCAAAGGTTTGGAGAGGTTTGATGTTAACTTTAACTATGTTTCCTTTATTCAGCAGTTGCTTTATCCTAAGTAAATCTATTTCCTGGATGTCCATCTCCTGTAGGAAAGCCCATAAATCATACGTTTCAGGAGTCATATTTCCTTTACTGTTGCTTTGGGCATCTCACTATCTCTGTTATGATATCTACTAACCAGGGGCAGTTCACAGCCACAGACTCTGAGTTGAGGGGAACAGCTGCTAACTTTTGCCATATGATGAGGAACATTGAAAGGCTTTGGATTGCCTCTGCGGTGCTTATGCTTGAGGAAGATATTCCTGTCTTCATTTGTGAGCTTGGAAAAAAAATCTTTCAATAGCATCAAGTGGAGATATACGTACACAGCATTAGTGGAGTTTAACACTTTCTTCTTTTCAACCTATTTGATTAATAAGATTAGTGGGCATCTGAAGGCTGCTGAAGTCCCATTCCAGTTAGATATTTGGCTCACAAATGTTTTGCAATGGTGTCATTATTTCTCTTGAAAGGTATTGGAAGACCCTAATTGACTGATTTTTTAGTTTGAATTTTTGTCCCCTTATTTCACTGCTGCAATGCCATTTTCCTTATCGCAGAAAAAGTTTCTGAGTATTATTTTCTAGGTATCTGGTTGAGGCTCTTCTGTGCCAGAGTGAGCTGTGGGCCCTTTTAATTGCTATGGGGTGTGACAGATGCAAGATAGATGCCAACCTGTCTTGTAAATATTATACAGACTTGTCAGATTTCATAGCTTCTTTCAGTCCTGATAGCTGTACATTGCTTTGGTGCTATCTGTTTTCTCTATCAGCCTGTTGTAGTAACTGATGTCTGATTACCTGGTATTCAGCAATCTTCCACTGAGTCTTCTGGATCCATTTGACTTTCACCACAGCAGATGTTTCTATCAAAGCGGTTTTGGCTGTTTTAACCTAAATTTACTTGCTGGTTTTAGGTAGAGTGGCAATGCTTATTTAGGTTCCTCAAGTACTTTATTTGCTAATGTCATTGTCCACTTTGGCAGCGGATGATGCAGATGGCTGGCATGCCATCAGACCACCAGCTTAGCCAGTTGCATTGACATGTGTCATTAATTATCTTCTCATTTCTTTAAAGAACAAGAAAAGTGGACTGAGACTTGTAAAGACTGACACAATCAAAGCTTGTGCATTACTACAGATATCTTATACCTTTGTGCATTTGAAATCAAAAAGACAAATACATTATGAATTTTTCTTTTAGAACTCATGATCAAGAACATCAATCTGCTGCCATGCTGCTGGATAGCTCCTCACCCCACTCCCTGTTAGAATTTGAAGTAAGGAGATACTTCTCAGGAATGCCTCTGCTGATTCATTTAAATACATAGCATCTTAATTTCAGATAAGTTATGTCACCTGGAATTCAGTACTTATACCCAGATGGGCTGAATGGTCTTGTATAATCTCTGTCATACTGTGGAAAACAGACATTTATAGACCAATAAATGAAGTAGTGGGAGATAGAAAAAACATAGTACCAAGTTTTCAGAATCAATGGCCCATCCATATCATCAACCAGAACATTTCCCATCCTGAAAGCAAGAATGAACAAAAAAACTCACACAAACACACTTCATCTACATTTCTTATGTGGCAGGGTTATTGCTTGCAGAATAAAGACTGAGAGCATCTACTGAGCTTGCCCTCCACCCCCCAGTTGTATGTTAGTGCATTTTAAATTATGTCTGTAAAGTTTTCATATTAGTGTCGGTGGCAAAGATAACATTTTGTCTCTCTTGTCTGATCACTAGAAACCAATCTGGGAAGGGTTAAATTTCTGGGAACTATTGGTGAATTGTTGTTAAATATTTACAGGAGGTCTCTAGCTAAGGTTAATACAGTGTCTCCATTGTCAGAACTTGCCCATTTCACTAGAGGTACAAGGCTGAGATTTCTAATGTCTCCACTACTGTTTATCTAAACTAAAAACTACCACACAAGGTATACTGAAAAGTCTGCAGATTTATTGAAGAACAATAACTATGGCAACTGCATTTGACCACAAACTTTCAATGAACTTCTTCACATAATTACAGTGTAAACACAAACAGTTTAAATGACAATTAAAGCATCCTATTAAGTCATAAATTAATTGCTCCACTGATTGACAGTGAAAATTGTACCATAAAAATGTTTAAAAAAAACTCAAAATTAAAACTACAAACACAGTGATAAAAAATGCAGAAACAATTTTCTACTCTACAGTTTAATATTATTTTTACTTTATTTTAGTGGTTTACTTCACATAGTTGCCATAATTGATGTACTTATTGTTGTTTTCTGTTTATATTGAACCCTCATTAATATTACTGTTATGATCAGAATTAGCGGGATATCAAGCAGTTTTTATATCCGTGTACATAACAAACCCAGAAAGGGGCCAAATAAAACATGCTGCAACAATTTAGAACATATTCAAGTTAGAAAACAAAATAAAATGAGAGTACTGACAGTGTCATTCAGATTTGGATAATGAAGTTAATTATCTTTATTTAGGGTATCACAATAAATTTTACAGTACCATTAGTCAAGACAATAGAAATTTTCAAATCAGGATGTTTCGAAAGGAACTAGGGTGAAGTGATGAAAGTAGAAGATGATGAGTTAAGATTTAAACGAAAAGCGCTCCGGTTCAAATGTCTTCACAATCACTGGTACTATGTATAGAGCAGGCTTTCTTGTTACCTCCACATGGAAATATTTTTTAAAATATTTAAGATATTGTTTCTTAACCGTGTATGGGAAGGCAAGCAGTCTAGAAAGGATTGGTAAAAAGTTAAGCAGGCCTAGGGAATTGAATGAGATTATGTTTTGTCAGATCTGCTCAACTGTTTCCAGCAATCTTGATGACACTCTTTGCCTGTTTCAATCAGACACTTACCTGACTAAATAGAAACTATTACCACAGGTATGAGAAAGACAAAAAAAGAGACTGGCGAAGATTCTTGTTTTAGGAAGTATGGAAAAAGGAAGCTGAAGACTCCCCAGTATATGGTACAAATGGATAAAGTTGCAAGGTACTTGTTAAAAGATCACATAAAATTAAGAAATGAGAGAAAGGACTTCTACACAGACATGCAAAACATTATTAAAATAGAAATATAGAATGTATGAAGAAAAGGAGAGATACTCCAATGAACTACTAGAAACAATTGATGGAAGATGGGGCAATATTACCTTGGGATAGACTGAATGGGAAATTTGGCTTATGAGAAATGAAGTATATTAAGACTTGTGGCTAAATGTAACAAGACAGATTACCTTTCATTTCCTGGCATATATTCCCAAGGTGGTTATTATTACTGTTTTTTTTTTCTAGCCAAAAGGGGAATTGCTAATCTTCAAAGACATTACTACAATTTATGTATGTAGGACATTGCACTCACATAAGAAGGAAATTAGGGACAAGGAGAGAATGGATTAGAAGAAACAATTTGATGCAGTGTTTAACTGGTATGGGTGTGAATAAAGATTTAGAATCACTGCATGGGAATGTCAGAGTAGATCTTCTTAAATTTGGTAATTATGAATAATATGTTCCAAAGTGTGAACTGCAGTTGCTGGAGACATGGATTGCAGAATAGTAGGAATATGGATGCAGGATTTGTGAAAGTTGTAAGGATAGATAATTATAAGAATCATTTCCAGAAATTATTGTCAGACATGTTTGGAATGGCTATATAGTTAGTAGAGCTGTATCTTTTCAGCTTTACAGCACTGGAAATCCGCTTGAAACATGAAATGAACTTATTAAAATGAATATTAACACTGGCAAGGAAAGTGAATACATGCAAATGGAATTCTCAAACTAACCCATGCCTTTCAAATCTTTTAAATTTATGAATATGGAGGCTAAACAGGAAAAATATACTGTTACTGGGAAGATTAACTATTTTTTTTTCCAAAAGAGCTCTGGAAGTTGGCGCTGTAATTTCTACTGGGTGGCACCCTAGCTTTTTTGGGTAGAATCAAAGTATGTCCTTACATTTCAAAACAAATGTTCATAATTCTTGAACCATAGGGGTTATGAAAGAAATGCAAATGGCAAACTCTTCAGCACAAACAGTTTTTATAAGGAAATATTCTTTAGATTCTCGATCTTGAACTGGATGTCATAGGTCGCAGTGAGCACAGTAATCCTTAAGTTTGTAACAGTTTGCAAAAAACTTACAATATCTCAGCATCTATTCAACTTACTCAAAATACTGTCATCAACATTGTGTTCATCAAGCTGAACGTTTTCATACAAGGCAAGTTAGTTCTGTCTATGCCTCTCTGTTGTAGAGATAGTTAGAAAAACATGAAATTTATGACAATACAAATAAACACTTATATGAACAACAATTAGTATCTCTTTAGTTTCAATAGAGAGTGGTGAAATATCACTACAGTTATATTAGCTACTGTGTATGCTTTGAGATGAAAATGTTTTATGCTATGTATGTAGCATGGTTTTGTAATTATTATGCAAATATAAACAAGCAATATTTATCACCAAGAGGAATCAGTACGATGCAACTGCAGAACATCTGGAGAAATCACTCGACTAATGAGATAAGACAAATAAATACATAAATAAATAAGTAAATAATAAGTGTATGCTATAGTTGTAATATAATTGTAGATGGTAGCACAGTAAAATAATCAGGATAACAAGGTGGTGTGTATGGTGTTTTCTGGCTGCATTCCAATGAATGTTTGAAAGATGATTTTAGTAAAAAAGGTAGAATTCTAGGTAACTGAAGTATATATATGATCAGCAGCAGAGATTAAGGATGCAGTACATAATTCGGGTCTACTTCATTTGATCAAAAGACTATTTGACCTAAGCCCATTTGATCGAAATTTAATTTGATCAAAAACCAGTATTCAAGGCATAAAAGTGGGATTTTCCCCCCTCCCCAATGTCGTGTGACCCCGGAGTTGGTATATATAGTTAGGGGGTGTATGGGGGGCACAGCCCCCCACATTGGGGGGGTGGGGGGCAAAGCCCCCACTTGGTTTCCTTTAAAAGAATAAAATAAAACAAAAAGTACAGATTTTGTGTGCCTGCCACACCTCCCCTAACTATATATACCAACTCCAGGGTCGCACAATATTGGGGAGGGGGACAAATCCCTGTTATTTGCCTTGAATACTGGTTTTCAATCAAATTAAATTTCGATCAAATGGGTTTAGGTGAAATGTTTTTTTGATCAAATGAAGTAGACCCCATAATTCACATCTAAGAAAAATTAAACCAGCATATGTTGTATGAAGAAACAAGTAAGAAAGTAACAAATGTACAAGTCAACCACTCTGCTACTTCCACAAACCAAAAAGGAGGCCATTCAACATAAACAAATAAAAGTTTTAATCACAAAAGTTGAGCACTTCTGTCCTTTACAATCAAACACTGCACTTCAGAACTATTTCACAAGACAAAATCTTCTATTTAAATTACACTTCCCATGATTCAATCATTAATTGTTCACGCCATTATGCAATGAACATAACTTCCTAATGGTTACAATAAAAGGTAAAAAAGACATTAACAATACAATTATGAAATGATAAACAAATTTTAACATTTAAAGTAACTAAATAAAAAATTGATAACATATGACAGCTTGAGATATGTATATTCAGTCTAAAATAGTTTCACAGCTTTACTGCTCTCAGTTTTAAAACACTAGTGTTGGGTATATAATCATTGAACCTGGGAGATTGATGACATTTAATCTCAGCTGCCAAACTGACTCCAGCCATCAAACTAGTTATAACAATTTCCAATATAGAAAAATAAAAATCAGTATAAATTGTACACATATTTATGTGTCTGAATAGAGTGTTATTACCATTCTTATTTTTAATATCATTCAGATGCAAATATATTTTCCTTTGGAACAATCATTCAATTTTGCCTACATAAAATGCACCACCAGGATAACAAATAGCAATATATACCAAACCACTGGGCATACAATTACCATTGGTGGGTGTAATTACAGGCCGAGCATCACAAGATATCGTAATCATTTTACCCTCAAGAATATTAACACATTGGCTACAATTCACACACTTCTTTACTCCTTATGACAACTGTTTATCTCTTCTACTGTTGTCTTTTTCAACAATTTTTTATATTATTTCCTTTTTTAAATGCATAAATAGTACTATTGCAAAGTTTATTAAATAGTTCCAGGTTCCCTCTAAGACTGCTCCAATTTTTATTGAAAATAGTCCTACCTTTCATCAACAGACAATTATATACTATCACAGAAGATCTACTGTAAATAGCAGAAAATTTAAGCCTGTTCATGCCATTCTTCCAAATCATTTTGATCATAATTAAAGTAGTGGTCAATAATGGAGTATATTTCTTCCTCTAGCCAATTGTAACCTCATTACTAATTTTTTGAATAATTCATTTGGTACTCTGTTTTCATAAAATGTACCCAAAATCATGTCTCTCTCTTTAAAAAAATGCATTTAAATGCCATCCTGGCTGCCCTCACAAGCTGGCCTTTTATCAAACATTTCTTGAAACAGAGTGGATGGCAACTATTGAAGTACAAGTAGTCTAAAAAAGTAGTTTTCCTAAAAACAGTAGAAGTGAATCCGTCAGATGTTATTACTTCAAAGGAAATTCATTACATTGAGGTCAAAATGGTTTATAACCTTAAAAATGGTTCTCCTACCCAAATAATCAATAAATTCAAACAATTTATTTTATGGATACTTTTGCGTTAACGGGGCAACAGCTTCTTTGGCCTCCTTAATGGTTTTGTCATAAGGAAACTTATCACTAGTTCTCAATATTTGCATATGTACGCAGTATAAAAAAAATGCAAATAAGTGAAATTTCCCTCTTCTGAAAGGGAATCAAAGTCCTGAAATTCATCGTGCCTCTTTTCTTGTGTTTAATATGTGTGAAGGAGTGAATTATAAGAAGATGACTCCATGGGCAAGGAATTTAATTGATACTTTTAAAAGTGGTGAGTTGTGTTTAACTCTATTTCTATGATGATCAGGAGTCTGCATCGATTTTCCCTCTGTAGCAATATATAACCAACCAAGCAGACATTGCCTGATGACTTCAAGGAAAAGTCCTTAAAATAACATTTTCCGTTTTGTTCTGCTTCACGTGTATCGATCTTAAACCAGAACAGGCACTTTCATGGTTGTATAAGTATTCACTGCAGCTTCTTTTCATTTGTGTCATTAGCAACAGACTACTCACATTTGCTATTATTCAAAACAATATCGTAAAGAAACATACGCAAATACTAGTAGCTTGATCAGCTGCACAACGAGGAAAACAATAAAATGAGGCCAAAAAAAGCTGTTGCCCTGTTGATGGAGTATATGTCACTTGTCTGTTTCTAATGAGATACATGAAAAGAAGCTGCAGTGAATACTTACGTGCAACCACAGAAGTGGCTGGTCTGTTTTACAATCTATATTTGGCCTCACACATGAAGCAAATGCAACCAGCTCAATCAGTTGCACAATGAGGGGAACCTTAAAATGAGGTCAGAAAAGCTGTTGCCCCATTAATGGAAAAGTACCCTTTTCTGTTTATTGCCATATAAGGAAAATATCAGTCACAAAACAGATGCAAGTTTTCCAGTAAATGGCAAATTTATAAGCACAAACATATTTCCTATTCTTGGCCCAAATATCCATATTGGAGAAAATAGGGGCATGTGCCACCCCCATCGCTACTCTCTTATTCTGCTTAAAGAACTCACCTTCTAAAACTATAAAATTGTCGCTCAACACTATTTCCATAAGCTTATTTAGAAATTGTGCATCTTTTGCATACAAGGAAGAAATATTTGTTAAAAAACTGCAGTCTCTCTTCATTGGAAATGCAAGAAAACAACACTGGCTGTACCAACACTGGATTCCCAAAACTTTTATACTTGGAGTTTTGGAAATGCAGTGTTGGGACAGCCAGCATTACTTTCTTGTCAGTGTAAATGGTTTAAGCAATGCTAAATTTTCATTATTTAATGCAAGAAAACAAATATATATCACATTGTGTGATTAAAATTTTACATTCACCATGAAGGTTAGGATTCAGCTACAATGTTTGATAAAACAGAAAATGAATTAATACAGGTGCTTATTAGAAAGTTATATGTAAGTTAAAGGATGAAATGAATCACTTTAATATTTTGAATGATATATTGTTTCAAACACACAAAAATGCTTTGTAGATGCACTTTGGTGGATTGACAATATTTGTGAAGTTATTAAGTCATGTAAAAGTAAAAACATTGTTAAGGGATGACAATGAATATAAATCTGTGACAGCTTATCCCACTCCTAAGGATACTGAAGAGAAGGGATGGACAAGTGTTGAAAGGTTAAATAATACAGAACTGAACAATATTAATATGAATACAGAGGGTGCTAATTGCACAAATGCTCAGTGATCTCACCTCCTCTACGACTGTCTAGAGTTCCCTCCATTAAGCCATACTGGGAGACTGGCAAACCATGTAAATGATCAGCCTCAATAGAATGCTTCCACCCCAAAAATATTTGAGTCTGTTGCTAATTCTGATAGCATCCCTCACTGCCTTCTGGAGCCTTTCCTTCACCACAATTCCCACACCTTTTGCAATCTATCCTCCACCTTAGTAGAAGACTATGGATCCCTAGCCAAGTTGCTTTTCTGTACTGGATCTCCTGGATACATAGGATATCAGCTTCATCTTTACCATCATGTTATCCACTTCCAAGTTATGTCCTGTCACATGTAACAGTTTCTAGTTCATGTTTATGGCAGGTACAGGGGCACATACATACCCCCCACCCTTACCATAGGTTGGAATAGGCTGGATCCTCAACCCACATATCACCAGCAATCACCCATAACCATGACAATAGTCAACACAAATGAATCACCTACAGCTGGCTATGTTCTCCTGTCTTGGGAATACAATGCACCACAATATATGCCCATAGCAGTTGTTCTATAAAACTCTTCCTTTTAAGTCACATGTAGAATCTGTGCTGCTGCCCACAACTCCATTCTTAGGTGAATTTCAGATGAAAACACTGAACATGATTTCAGAGGTAGAAAGAACCACTCCAGATTCCTCCCACATGCAAAACATTTTTTTTGCTAATTTCCTAATCACCCACAGATTTGAGTGCTGTATGTGTATGTGTGTGCATGTTCTTTGTGTGTGTGTGTGTGTGTGTGTGTCTGTGTGCGTGTCTGTGTGTGTGTGTGTGTGTGTGTGTGTGTGTGTGTGTGTGTGTGTGTGTGTGTGTGTGTGTGTGTGTGCATGTGTACATGTGTGCATGTGTGTTTGTGTGTGTGTGTGTGAGTGTGTGTCTGTGTGTGTGTCTGTGTGTGTATGTTTGTATGTACAAGTGCATGTGTTTGCATTCTGTGGTAAGTTGCTGCTGAGTCCATTATTAAATTCTTTGACTTTTGCCTGTTGAGTGTTGCAATAGGGTATCACTCCCTCGTGACACTAATTTAGATTAAGCAGATAATCTGAGAATGAATAAAATGAGTGTGCGCATGGAAGTTGAGTGGCATGGAGGAGGGCAGTCATCTGATTTCCAAGAACAATGAACAAATGACCAATTAGCAAAGTTATCAGGCAAGAAATGTATTCATTATCAGGTGAGAATCATCAATTCTGATAATACAGTTAAAGATGTTTGATGAATAAAGTAAGTAAATAGCTAGGTGGTATACGAGATTCCACATGGCGTGACAATATTAACAAAAGATGATAAAGATGTATTTGATGTGAAATAATTTACTTGCTTATGAGGTTAGATTGCTTAGGTTTAATGGAAAAAGGAAAGGAAAAAAAAAAAGAAAAATATCAATTGAATACTTCCCCTGGAAAGAATTCAATGGCCGTAGAAAGTCACTTGGATTGTGTGTGTGTGCATGTGTGCGTGTGTGTGTGGGGGGGGGGGGCACTACTTTTCTTTCACTTTAGTTTGGGTCTGAAATTACTTGATAAGTAGGAACTTCACAAACATCTGTGTTTTTTTTTTTTTCATGTGCAGTCACAGAAAGTAAGATAGTTTCATAAGATTTAAAAACTATCCTTGTGGATTTTGCAGGAAAGACAGGAGAAGAGACAGGTTCATAATATTGCTGAAATACTTAAATATATACAGCAAATAAACATAAAGAACTTGATAAATGAGAATAAAATATAACACATTTGAGTTTAGAACAAAATACATTTTAAATTAATCATTTTAGCAAAGACTTTTTTTTTTAATTTGAGGAATAGTCAACCTTTTATCCTTTGCAGTGGTAATGTGACCATCCTTTAAGAAAGGAGAGAAATGTGAAAATTAACAAATTGAAATAACATATAGGAATACAAAGGTAAAATAATTGACATAAAGCTAGTTGAATAATAGAATACAGTATTTCATTCCATGAAATGGTAAATGTAAATAAAAGAAGACATTAAAAACAACTGACTGTATAAGACAAGTAGAGATGCCTAGAGGATAAAAATACAGGCTGAAGGAGAACCATCATGACACAAGATAAAAAATAACATTGGTTATGCAGTGCTGGATGGTATCTGAACTTTGATGCACAGTATGACTTCTGAAACAAAGGGAGGAAAGAGAAAATAAAAAGTTCAAACAGGTCTGCGATTCAGACATTGAATTGCACTGTGGCAGTCTAGAGTGAATGACAATATACCAAAGCATGCCCTTTCACATGACTTTAATAGAAGCCTTTTTGTAACAAGGACATACTATAACAAGGTAGTTTATGGTGATTGTCATTATAGAGTTTAAACCTATAAGAATGTTATTGTATCATATTTGAGCTATTTCCTCTGTTTCACTACACTGCTGCATGGACTCTGTGTATGTCTGTGGGAGGGGAGTGTGGTAATGATGGATACAAAATACTGTGCTGTAGTAGAAAATACAAATACAGAATTAGAACAGACACAATGATAAGGATGCAGTATCATACAAGGGTTGTAAAATGCAAAATAATGTGGTACACAGATTTGAGTGCAAGTAAGAATCTTAATTTACTTTGCATGCATCACTATATTTTTTATTCTATTCTTTACATAACTCTCTACTGATGATACAGCAGAAACATTGTCTATAATCATAGGCCTGCATTACACAATGGGTTGTTTTGATCGTTTTCAAAAAAATCATCAGTTTTGATGAGCTTCAACTTTGCATGCATGACACAGAATCTGAGAGGATTACAAATTTTCATAACATGGTAGAGACATTCTTACCCAACAAGATGGCCTGTGATCACCATGCTTTACAACACAGACCACTGCACAAACTTCCCATTCAACACATGCTGGGGCATTCAAAACATTACTTGCTAACATTACCACCCTCACACATAGGTTCACATGTTCATAGATATACAGTATACTAGGCTAACGACCACCAGGGCCTTTATAGACCTAGCCATGCAATCCAACCCAATTCTGGCCTCAGGTATCATGGGTGTTTATTGGGAGTGGGGATGTTATTTAGGAAGTTTCCAGAGGTTATTTTGGGGGAGGGGTATGTTAGTTTGGGCATTACTGTATGCCTTTGTCTATCAGAGATATGGTGGCCAGACCCAGGGTGAATTTCTGATTTTTTATTCATTGGTCAAGGTAACATTTAAATACGGTTAGGGATAGACTCTGCTTCACAAGCAAGGGGAGCCTCTTCCAGGGCATGGGGTCCTCTGAGTCACATATTTGCCTCAGCAACATGTTATATCACATACAAAATATAAATCCTCGGACGTGGTGGTTCTGATGCTCTTCATTTTGTGGATGCACAAAAGGTCTATCAGAGCTAGATCTGATGATGCCTTGTATGCTTGGCATAGATTGCCTGTCAGTAACCTATATGAAGCAGAGCATAGAGGCAGTGCATTAAGGTGATCCATACAGAAAAATGTGTTTATACCCCGAATTCACTTAGTAATGAACATCTGTGGGCATATCAGTCTGAACAACATGTCTTATCTATATCACAAGCAAAATGTAAATACTTTGATGTGCTATTTCAGAAGCTTTTCCTTTTGTGGATGTACAACAGGTCCATCAGAGCTCGAACTGATGATGCCTTGTATGCTAGAAATAGATTGCTTCTAAGTAATCTGTAGGAAGCAAAATACAGAGATAGGGCTTTAAGGTGATCCAAATAGGAAACTGTGTATATATGCTGTATTCTCCTAGTAAGGAAAATTTGTAGGCATTCCAACTTTGCCTATATCTGGTCAGGTACATGCTGAATGGGGCATTATACTTATTGATGGATCTGATAAGGGCCAAAAAAGTGGCAAAATGACATCATTTCCTTGGATGCCATTCCCTTACTTATAAACTGGTTGACAAAGAATGATTTTCTTACTACCTTGGCCACATGCCACTCAAAGGTTAGATTACTGTCTACAGATATTCTCAGATTTCTGACTACCTGGCCAACTCCTAGGGGTGTATCATGGATGGGGTAATTAGTCTGGGTGGCAGCTTTCACAAAAGGCACTATAATGCATTTCTTGGCATCAAGTTTTATTCTGTGAATTTGGCACCAGTAATTTGTCTGTGTTAGCCCATCTTGTAAGGTGTCTGTGTCATGTGGGGAGTTTATGATAGCCCTCAATTCCCAGTCATCTGAGAATTTGGTCAGCCAAAGTCACCAGGCTGTTGACTGTAAACCACTCAGTGCATTAAGATCAGTTTATTAACAGAATTAGAAATATTGTAGTAATTGGTGACCATATTATTATGCACATTAACTCCTTGCTTAGAGGCTGAAAAGGATTGGGTGACAGTTGTTTCTTCAGCAACAAGATCCATGATATTATTAGGGCTCTACAGTCACATAAGGGAAACATGATTGTAACTTAGAGGTAGCTCTTGTTGGTATGAGTGAGTTGCAGTGTTCAACCATGAGGGACAATCAGAGAAACTTCCTTGATCTCACTATGCATGTGTCATTTGTGGGAAAGACTCTGGATATGAGTTGAATCCAGCCTTTTCTAATAAATCAGTGGTACTAAAGTACACCAAACTTTACCTAGAAGAATACATATATATATATATATATATGTGTGTGTGTGTGTGTGTGTGTGTGTGTGTGTGTGTGTGTGTGTGTGTGTGTGTGTGTGTCTGTATATGGATCTAGCACCATTTCCTAGAGTGAGCAAACGACCGAAACCCAAATGGCGGGGCATACTTATGCAAAAATGCTTTTCACCGAAGAAGGACTTTTGCGTAACTATGCCTGTTGCCGAGGCTGTACTATGGTGCAGGTAAGGGAAATTTCCCTTTTCCCCACTGTAGTGCAGTCTCGGAGGGAGAATATTAAAGTAGGGGGTGTGTGGGGTGCAGGGGGGCAAAGCACCCCTGCTAAAATGTAAATGTAGTGTTTTATTTTTTTTTTTGTAACACGCTTTAACAAAAGCACTTTTTCTATAAAATTGCTTTCGTTAATGTGTGTTCGGTTATTATGGATTCAGACGTTTGCTCACTTGAGCAAACATCCTAGATCCATATATGGATATATATAAATATATATATATATATATATATATATATATATATATATATATATATATATTATATATAGGACCACTTCTTAATTTCGAAAGTCCAGAATCCCGACATTCAGTATATTGAATTCAGAACCTCAAGACTGTGGAATCTCAAAAATAAAAAAAAGAAAACATCAAAAAAATATGTTTTTGCAGGGGGGGGGGCAAGCCCCTTCACACCCCCTGCAATTAAATATACTAACTGCAAGATCACCCTACAGTGAAGAGAATGGAAATGGAGATCACAATACAGTGTGAAGTGGGAACATTACCATTCTCTTCACTGTAGCGTGATCTCGCAGTTAGTATATTTAAGTCACAGAGGGTGTGGGGGTGCAGGGGGGCTTACCTTGCTGCAAAAACATGTTTTTGGATGTCTTATTCTTTTTTTTTTTTTTTTAATTTTGAGATTCCACAATCTCGAGGTTCTGACTTTGATATATTGCACATCAGGACTGTGGACTTTCTAAATTAAAACAGTGGACCTATATATATATATATATATATATATATATATATATATATATATATATATATATATATATGGGTCCACTACAGAATCCTGAAAGCTCATAATCCCGAAGCCCAAAATCCTGAGACCAAAATCCCAAAAATTCAAAATCCCGAAAGCCCAAAATCCTGAAACTCAAAATCTTGAAAACACAAAATGGACATACTGACGTCATTGTGGCTTTGCTATTGTTAGCCCTGTGGTGTTAGGTCATGCGTTGGGTTCAGGTAAGTGTGCGGTTGGTTTTATGTTAGGGTTAGGGGCGGTTTAAGTGAGTTAGGGTTAGGGCGCAAGTTAGGCATGTATGCAATAGTGACAAATATTGGGGTTGGGGGCGGTTTAAGTGAGTTAGGGTTAGGGCGCGGGTCAGGTGAGTGTGCGATATTGATGGACCTTAGGGTTAGGGTTAGGGTCAGGGTCAGTTGGTAGATATTAGTGTCTTTATAGTGACATATTAGCATTATTTGTGTTTTCAGGATTTTGAGTTTCAGGATTTTGGGCTTTCGATTTTGAATTTTCGGATTTTGGTCTCAGGATTTTGGGCTTGGGATTATGAGCTTTGGGATTCTGTAGTGGACCCATATATATACATATATATATATATATATATATATATATATAATATATATATATATATATATATATATATATATATATATGTATATGTATATATATATATATATATATATATATATATATATATATGTATATATGTATATATATATCTAAATATTTATGTGTCTACTTCAGAAGACTGACAAACCAGAAGACTGAATCCCAAAATAGTGAAAACTCAAAATACTGAAAACATTTAATGTAGGGGCAAGCCCCCTGCATCTCTCATGTGGGGTGCTGCAGCCCCCCCCACACACACACACACAAGCACCTCTTTCTAAATTATATATACCAACTCCAAGACTGCACAAAAGTGGAGAAGGGACAAATTCCATCCTTTATTATTTTGATTTGTCAGTGGGGGGATTCAGTAATCCTTCATGTAGGATGAACAAAGTCCTACTCGGAGACTACCGTCTAATAGTTAGACAACAGCGCGTCATGCATATGCATGAGGGCACACTGACTCACCTCCCAGGCTAACATGGAGCGTGTAGGAGTTCAGGGGGGTGTGACAGACTGCCGAGCAGTCCAAATATCCATGCCCCTGCAAATGCAAATGTCAGCAGATATGAACGAGTCCGCTCAAATGTGCATAACCCCAACACCACACTCCCCCACATTAAAAAGCCCTGCATAAATGAAATAAAATGTAAAACATTTTTTTTTTTATTATTCACCATATAGCTGCCTGTATTTGCACGTGTGTGTGCAGGTGTGCCCATTGCTTAGCTACAGTCAGCAGTTTAGACATTGAAGCAGATAATAAACCACTTATATGCAAATTAAGCCAAATAGCAATAGTGTAGTGGCAGAGCCTTCACACAAAGAGGAGGCATTCCCGGTTCAAATCCCACCACTCCCCTCTCCTTTTTCAGGAGGAAATCCATGCATAAAAATAAATCCTGACATTTACCTTTTAAATTATATTAAAAAGCATCAAAATGGCCCATGTAGTAGTGAACGATATTTTAAATATATATATAAGAAAGTGAAATGGACATGCAGAATAATGAATGCATAAGTAACCTATCTTAAGCAATGTGAAGCACTGCTAAGCAACATTTACCAGTATTAAACACAGCTAAGAATAATTGCCCATAGCTAAGCACTGCTTTAACTAGTGCAATATAATTGCCCATAGCTAAGCACTGCTTTAACTAGCGCAATAGCTTTGTGCGGAGCTGCGCATCACGCCAACTAGCGAAAACCAAACATGTTTGTGCAGAGGTGCGCACCGCACTAACTAGTGCAACATCGGGCAACGTAGAGCAACATTGAGCAGCGTTGGGCAAAGTTGAACAAAGTCGGCTAAACACAGCCACACCCCCTACTGGTCAGGCCAGTAGGAAAATAAAAAAGCAATGACAGGTCTCAAACCTGGGATAGCGTGCACCATAATCACAGTACTAATCCACTAAGCCATGACAGCATTTGATGTTCCTTGACTGTCAACACACATATACATATGAATCAAAGTTTACACAGTGGTAAGTAGGTGTGCACTCAGTTGAGAACTTTCAAATCTGGCCAATCACAAATAAGTGTGGGAAATGAGGCATATATAAGCTCCATAGGTGGGAATACTCACCATAACTGGTTGCAGCTCCCATCTGCAGGCAGCAATGGCTGGTGTCAGAGAGGGCTTTCACTTCCGAGCACAACGGTGGGGCAGTGAGGAGTCAAAACAGATGGTTTGGCTCCTCGTCCATCGTCATGATGCTAGACTCCTGTATGGCCAGTTCCAGGGCATGGAATACAAAGTGGAGGCCTGGAACCATCTTGCACATGAACTCACCAGTGCCACAGGCATCCCTCAGACTGGTCAGCAGATCAGACATCACCATGCAGACCTGAAGAGACGCAAGCAGGACCTACTGATCCAATGGATACAGGAGGCCTTTGGGATGCAAAATGCACCACCACTGAGTAGGTAGCCATGGACTGAACCATGTAAAAATTGCTAGTGTAGTCGATAGTATGGATAGGAATATGTCTCAATATCACTTCATTTACTTCACAGCTGCAGGTGTCCATGCTGCAAATCAGCAAGCCTATGCAGATAGGCTGCTAAGGCTGCACCACCAGGCTGATTAGTAATTGTTCTGCATGTACTGTTTTATAAAATAAGTGAGAGAGCCTGGCTAAAAGTGTCTCAGCCCAATAATAAAGGTATAATAAGGCTTGAATAACCTCTCTGCATGAACTGTTATGTAAAATAAGTGAAAGAGCCTGAAAAAGAGTGTTGTAACCCATTAATAAAGGTATAAGTCCTGAATTATTTCTCTGCATGTACTGTTATATAGAATAAGTGAGAGAGCCAGAAGTAAGATGTCTGCATGCACTGTAATAACAAATAAATGATAGAGCCACTAACAATGTGTGTAATGTAATTAATAAAGGTATAACAGCTGTAGTGTGTCCGTGTCACTTTCTTTGAAATGTAGATGTACTCTTGTAGTATAGAACTAGTAGTGTTGTATTAAGTGCTGTCAACCCACACTTGGGTAGGCCCATAGAAAGAATACGAAGGGAGTGCCAGTATCTCTTAAGCATATATAAAGTCCTCAACTGTAGTTTCAAGGCTGGCATGTACAGGTAAATCTGGCACATGAGTAGCTTGTAATTGTTTGCACTGGAAATGTCAGTGTGCTGCAAAAAATGTGGCGGGCTGTTAAAATTTAACTGGTAATGTCACCTGAACACATCCATAAATGTAGATATATGAATATAAATAAAATATATAAATACGTAGCAGTAACATCTGCATCCTGGACAGTTTGTATATTAGATACAGGTCAGGTACATAATGAACTAGCAAAACACAGCAGACAACATACTGGACATTGCCTAGTGTAATAATACATGTAGTGGATATATACCTGCAGTCAATAGGAATGTAGTGTAAACTATAAGTTCATATAAGTTGTTAATGGAGGTATCTTTTTACACCCTACTGTATGTGCATAAACAATCAATTCCACACCTCAATGGGTATGTGTAATCTCATAACATTTGTTGGGACATATGTCCTATTGGTTCATAAATATCTACATAACTTTGATGCATGTGCCCTGTTCAAACACCACAATCCTGGTGGCCTGTTGCCAGCATTCATTCCTGCATGCTGTTGGAATGCCCACTGTCATTCAATATATGCATGTGTTATGCTTGCTGTTCAACTGTTGGAACTGTGGTGTGTTGGGTTAATGGGAAAATTACTGCATGCTGTTACAACTAATATGGAATGCTGTTGGCTATAGTGTCATTAAATTCACCTAAACACAGAATGTATTTGAAGGCCGGACGCAGCTGACCCACCTGTCCCACCTCAGCTGGCAATGGCACCTGGCACCAGCAGGTCCAGTGCCCAGCCGGGGACCTCCTCCTCCATTGGTCCTGTGCCACCTTTGGGTGGAAGTGCTGCAGGGGATGGGGCTCATCCCCCCATGCAAGTGTGACCAGAGGAGGGCCACCTGTCACCCTCCGAAGGGTCCGGGCTGTGGTGCATAGGGAGATCCAGCATTCAGTCTCTGATCCCCTACACTAGCTCGAGGCAAGAGTGGCGCAGCTCATGGGTGAGCCTGCCCCTCCTATGCAGCCCCCAGCACAGCCACCTTCCGGGCTGCGAAGGTGCAGTGGTTACTGCCCATGGGTGGGGATCTCAGTTCCACTATTACCATCTGTGGGTTCATGGGCTTGCGATTTCAAAACATCCTTCCCCGTCAATTGTGTTCACCCACCCCATGTGTCATATTCCGCCCCTGTATGCATCTTGTTTGTCTTGTCTGTTTACCTCACCAACCTACCTCCCAAAACATACCTACTTCCCCTACCCCATATTCCACTCTCACCTGAAAAAAAAAGGGCAATCTGCTCCCGCAAAAAAATTATGCCCCATACATAGCTGCCCATTTTTCACAGATGTCCGCTGGAAAAAGAAACTGAAATTCAATTGGCAGTACAACACAATTTGTTGTCCTCACCCCTCTCTCAGGGGTGGAAGTTCAAAATTCCCTCCAAATTACTAGTATATGCACAGCTGTTGCTGTTAAAGAAATGGGCAGCTATAGACCTTCCCTACACCCGTCCTGCACATCCTGTGCTGTTTTCCCTACTGTCTTTCCCTCTTTGTGCCCTTTTTTCACCACTTTCCTATCTCCCCATTTTCTTTTCTTTCAAAGAAATGAGTGCGGGGGTTAATGGGAGTAAGCATTTTTAAGCAGTAGTTAGCGGGTTTCAGCGAGTGTGCGCATGTGTGTGCTTAGCTAAGTATTGCTAAGCATCGCTCAAACCTATGCAAACCCACTTACAACTGCTTAAAAGTGCCTTAGTCACCCCGCATATGAGGGGACTTGTTCTGCTCAGCAGCAAAATAAAACACCACTGTCATTCTCAAACCCCAGACACACTAGACTGCATGAAGTACCACTTGGCCACAGTAGATATACAGCAGGATGTTGCTGATATATATATATATATATATATATATATATATATATATATATATATATATATATATATATATATATATATATATATATATATATATATATATCATTGCATCAGAATGTGTGAATGTAAAGGAAAGATAGGAATGCCATAACACAAAACTTGTTCTCTGGAACTTTACCAGCAGTTGTAGTGGAATTGCTTTACATGACTGTGATAACAGAACCAGACATTCTAGCAGTAAATAATGTTACAGCAGCACTTCACAACCCCCACCCGGTATCATAGCAGGACAATCCCCACCCAAATGTACAAAATACCAGTGTGTTCAAGGTACAGCAAAGATGTAGGTAGGCATACTCAGTACTGGAATTGTCCAGTTTCATGAGCATCCTGTGATAATGTCAACAAAATAAAAAGCACAAACAGTGCAGAAGTGAGTACATTAATATCCACACTATATCTGTTCCCAAACAGTTCATGTGCCAAATGAAAACATCTCAATAACTACATATGTATGCCAGCTAATGGTAGAAGTTGTAAAGAAACTCCATACTCTCATGTATCTTGTGTTAGCATTTCTAGGGGTGAGTACAATTCTACACTGTCAACTGTGTACTGGAAGAGGCAACATTTAGGTCTGAGTACAACATACAAATAACTGGCTACACCCTTAGCAACAGTTAGAAGAAGTATACCAACCTTCTGAGTTACACAACGGTGTCCACAGCAAACAAGCATGGTCCCCAATCTAGAATTCTGAAAGGGCTATGCCTACCTGACCTAGCAATTTATGCCACTGGGATGCTATGACAGTGAGTACTGCAAGTACCACACAGCAGGCTGCATCTAATTGCCAAATGGTGGCCACCAATTGGTACAGAGGCCATCACATGCTGCACATGTGCAGATGCCTATAAAAGCAGTCTGTACTTGCTGTCCACACATGCAATCATTCCATTGCAGGTACGGAGGGAGAGAGAGAGAGAGAGGAAAAATAAATAAAATAAAAGAAAAAGTGAGGTAAAGTAAAGAAATATAACAAAAATAATATATTGAAAAAACAGTATACTGACAAAAGAAATTATATTGAAAATATATATTGAAAAGAAAATATATTGAAATATATAATTGAAATAAAATATATTGAAAAATAAATTGAAAGAACAATATATAGAAAAACTGAACAAAAAATATATTGAAAAAAAAAATAAAAAACACTATATTCTAAAATATACATCTATAAAAAAAATCTTGAACAAGCAACATATACGAACATATACAAAGGAAAGGTATGTAACAGCTATGTATTTACTGGAATGTAGTAGATGTTTATGATGGGTACTCTATATAGTTTGAATCATCCATATGTGGCAGCAGTACGTATTGATGCACAGATGCCCTGCATAACCATTGGCATGGGGAAATGAATGTGTTGCTGTGTGCAGTGGGATGTGACGGTGACATATGTAGTTCAGCATTAAATGTCAAACATCTGATCCATGTTATCTGTGTTCTGTACAGTAGTGTGTACAATGTCTGTTTGGGGTAGTAGCCCATACGGTTATGCAAACATGGATGTGACAGAGTAACAAATGCATGGTAGCCATATTAATGTGTAGCTTAGCATTGGCAACAGCTGTACCAGGCTAGTATGCTAATTCAGCATTAGCAGCTATGTATACACCCTCTAATATTACTGTGTGCTCACATGTGACACCTGTTCATGTTGCAGCAAGGCCCACCAGGTCAGCCGTGAGGTACATGTGCTTACAACAGTGTGGCCCTTGTGTGTGTATGGCACACACATATGGAGGGAACTGTCCGTGTCAGATATCTTAGCATCTGTACATGTGCATTGAGCAAGGGACATACAGCAACTGTTTTTGAAAGGTGGATATATATATATATATATATATATATATATATATATATATATATATATATATATTTATGTTGTTGAAGGTTGTTATGTGCATATTTCTATGTAGGTTGTGGTGTGTGGCAGACCAGACAGCATACAGTGCTGGTATATGATATGTGGTGGTTAAACGCTGTGGGTATGGTTCATCTGGTTTGCAGTGTTGCAGCCGTGAGGCCTGCTAAAGCTACATGGGCTGAGAATACCTTCAATGCATTCTGCACAACACTGTGCAATGTTATAACATAACTGTATACGTCACAACCTTCCCATACCTGATATACCCACCATGACAGGTGGACTGTATAAGTGCCTATATGCATATCTATATGTACAGCAATGGATGTTCATATGTATGTGTGTGTGTGTGTGTGTGTCTATAATATATATACATACATATATATATATATATATATATATATATATATATATATATATATATATATATATATATATATATATATATATATATATATATATATATATATATATATATATATATATATATATGTAAAGGAAGGCAAACTCTCCACTGAATAGACTTCTCACCAAAAAACCAAGAAAATAGATGAAAAGTAGTGGGATGTCCAACCACGATGTATGTCTTCTTCTATTAACTCAAGTATTCAAACAGCAAACACAGTATAAAACGAACGCCAATTTTATTGAGGAAAATGATGAGCGCTTTCGCGTAGTTCAAAGCTACGCTTCTTCAGATAACTTTTTACATACAAAGGTGCATTTAAATACTGAATGTGGCGGGATTCTCAACTAATGACATCAATTAAATAACATCAATTAAATAATTTTTAGTTTTAAAGTGCTCGCATCTAAACTCATAAAATTCATAGAATAGCACGCATTAGTGGGTCTGTCAGAAGTACTAACTTCTTCTTATTGCAAATGCCAACATTAGAACAAACAATAATCACTAAGTGAATGACTAAAATATATATTTTATGTATTTTTCATCTTATATATACAGCTCTTATATAAGGCCAAACAACTTAATAAGCAACCAATATGCAGTAAGTAAATAAATAAATAAGTAAATATATAATATGAATAAAGAACAAACAAGATAAATATAAACGTATGTATACTTATACATAAATTGACATAAAAAATCATGTATTGATTGTGTATATTCAAAACCCATATAATGTGATTGGGTGACATTTATAAGACAATACTAATATGTTGTTATCCAAAACATAAATTAAATATGAATCCTAAGTATACATAATAACATATAATGCATACCTTGCTCCAAAACAATATTTAGAAGTCATTCATCTAGTTATCATAAAGAGCACCTATTTGTAATAACACTCAACTTCAGTATTGATACTATGACTATCTAATTTATGAAATTTTATTAAACTAATTCTTAAAATATCTCAAAAAATACTTATGTATAAATATAAATATGTAAATAAAAATGCACATATGAATACATATAAACTGCTCTTATCAATGTATAAATATATACCTATAAAATGCTAATATATAAATAAAATAGCTACATATATGAATATGTCCCTCATATCAATGATGATCTAGTGCTTTATCTAAGGGTGAATATGGAAAAAAAAATTTTCACAACTGCACTAGATACTAAAAAGGGCATGTATAAGTATACTTAAATATGCCCACTTGATAGTATCAAACAGAGATATAAATATAAACTACCAAATGAAATTGAACCTTGGTACAAAAAACAAAAGATATGTATGTATACTGTCCATTAATAGGTCGATGATAGATTACTAAATATAAACAAGGGAAAAGAGTTTGAGTCTAATATAAATATAGACATTGGTTAGGGGTAAACTAGCATATATAAATATGTATATGGGAGAGCAAGAAATAGCTATACTAGCTGTTCCGGTTAATAATCACCAATATATGTTCAGGAATAAAAGATAAAAACTAAGGTTTGATATGAAAATGTAAAAGATGTATACATATATATTTTACCTTATTTTCTACCCATTAATACTGGTTTGATAGAAAGATAGTTATTGATACCAGGGGGTAAATGTGCTGCTAGCTTTATTTTCCAATGGAGTTCAGCCAAAGCTAGCTCATTTTCCACATAACCCCCTCTTTTATTATATTGAACCAATTGCAATACTCTAAAGCTAAAATTATGAGTAGGGCATTCCATAATGTGTCTTGCTAACGCATTAGTTTCGTCTTTCTTACGAATGTCATACAAGTGATTATATATACGGTCACGTAACCTCCTTTTCGTGAGTGAGACCTACGTAAAACGCTTGACATGCCATACAAGTAGCTAAGTAAACTATATTAGTACTATTGCAATTGGCATAAAAGTGGGGATGAAAAGTATAATCCATGTAGGGATGTTCATATACCTGTAATTTAGAGATATGATTACATCTGATGTTCTTCGTCTCCCATTGCTGCAGTCCTGACATAAGGGTATTCTGTCCCACACCATCGGTCGAATACCAAAGGGGCTAACCGTCGGTCGGTCGCCGCGCTTCGAGACTTGACTCATGCGTGCCAGTACAAATGTATGACACCCGGCCATAACCAGTCTTTCTCTTTCCGGTCTGCCAAGTTGGGCTAAATACCCCGTTACACTTTTTTTGTCTTTTTTTTGCCTATTGACGGATGTCAGAAAAAAAAGTTAATTTCTGTGTGTGGGAAACAGCAGAACATACCAGGGGATTACCATTCCATTCCATTTGTTGTTTTTTGGGGCCTTGTGTTGGCGGTTTTTTTGTGCTTTTTTTAACAAGCGCATTTTTAAAACTATTAACTGCTGCTCTGGGCTGGTGTTTGTGGTGTTAAACGTTGATTGTAATTATAAGTTCTCAACGGACTCTCCTCGACTTCTAAAAAGAAAAGTCTTTAAAGAAAAACAGGATGAGGCACAGGGGCCGGCCGTCGACTTCGTTCGCCAGTTTGCCACTCTGAAGGGAGCCTTTATTACTACAAGAAGTGGCTTCTCTGTTGTTCCAGGCTGCTGAGGTGCTTTATTGCCTCCTTCTCAGAGCAAGCCCCATTCTAAGAGTCTAAGTCTGCCCTGCTGGTGCTCCCCATTGATTACTTTAATTAGGGTTCTATGCCCCCCCCGCTGAAGGCCCAGATGTGTTTTCTGAGGCTGCCCTTAACCCAGATTCTCGGTTCCGAAGCTCACAAGTACTTGTATAAGAGTCCTAGGCTGATAGGCACCAAAGGGGTTAGGGCTCTTCTGGTTAGAAATCCAGTTCCTCTGGACAAGGATGCTAGGGCCCTGGATAGGTGGGGTGAAACTGTATACCTCTTCCACTTTGGCTATGAGCTTTAAATTGGCATGTTAAGGCTCGAATTATGGATGCTGTTCTTTTTGGTCCCAGTAGAATCAGTTTTGAAAAAAAAGGAAAAAAAAAAAATCTGCAGACAGTTAGACATTTTTTTTACAGGTTCAGCCCCTGGGCAGGTCGAGGTGAGGTAGGGGTAGGGCTTCCTCTCAGCCCTGTTACTTCTAGGTCTTGAGTTCTTCTACCCCTCTGCTGGGGGAGGCAGGGGGATTTTCAAAAGGAATTGCATTTTGGTACCCAAAGACAAATGGGTATTGGACATAATAAATCGAGGCTCAAAATTTAAGATGTTAACACTGCAACAGCTGTTACCTCTGCTGGGCAAGGCTCCACTAATAGCTTTTTCTCAGGCTAGCAGGAAATTCAATTTCCTTATCTGGACGACTGATAAAGTCCAGTCTAGTACCCTCACAAGAGATGTTTTCTGGGGTGTGAAACTGAAAATGTCCAGGCTGACTGCAAGGACAGTCCTTCAAGCCTTGGGTTCATGGGCGGCATCATTCTGAGTACTTCCCAATGCCAACTGCATATGAGGAAGCTACAATGGTATCTCAAGAAGAACGGACTCAACACGCTTGCATTCAGAGAGAATTTCTGTGGTGGGCTCAGGAATGTCACCTAACAAGGGCTCTCTCCCCCAACCAGAGCAGAGGCAAGTCAGATATTAAGGACAGGCGCCTGGGAGGAGGGGGATTTCAGAAAAAATTCAGAGGAAAAGACCTTTGGGAGCCAGAGCTACTTCACTTATCATATCAACATGAAGAGATGGTTCATCCGAAAGCCTGGAAAATAGATGCACTATCCTTCAGTGTTGAGGAGCTTGATTCATGTACCACCTTGGCCATTGCCACAGATTCCTCACTTATTGTCAGGAAAACAATAATTTTTTCAATGTCAGTTGTACATTGCAATATTTGACTGTTTTATTGGACAGGGTTTGTCCTTCTTCTCTTAAAAAGTGCATGCTGCAGCTTTTTCTGCTCACTATGATTGTGACCTCCTTTATTTTTTTCACATCCATTGGTTAAACAGTTAATTTTGTTTTGGAAAAGCTGACTCTTGCTCCCTTTGAACCTGCAGCTACAGCTGAATTGCAGTTCTTGTCTTAAAGTTTTGCATTCTTTGGATGTACATAGGGCAGTTGGTATTATTTGAGCAGAACCCAAAGTTCAGAAGATCTCAAACAATTTTTTTTTTTTTTTTGCTTTTGACTTCATTCTACCCTTATGTCAGGACTGCAGCAATGGGAGGAAAAGACATAGTTACAGTTTGTACCCTACCATAAATGTAGAGTGTTCGGATCTCCGGCTGCAAGAGTCCCCCCTCCCCCTCCTTCTTTTTTAGGTTGGGGTTTGGGGTTTGTTTTGTGTTTTTTTGCATTGAGGCAAGAAAGAAGAGGAAGCGGGAGGCGTCGGTGGCGCATTTATATGCACATTTATATGATGTCAGTCTCAGCACCATGACCGGACCGGTCTCTCTAGCCTTTGGGGGCCGATGGTGGATGAATACAAGCGGAATACCCTGCAGCAATTACAATGATGGCATGGGTAGGTGCCCTGCATCAAAAACTTTCTCATTGTTGTTTTACTGTTGTCATTTGTAACACAATGATCTTTACACAAAATCAGTTTTAAATTATCACTATTCCTGTATTGAAACCTAGTTCTATTACCTATGATGTCTTTAATGTTATATGCATAGTTAGAATATGCCAGTTACTAGAGATAATTCTCTGTATATTGTTAACATCACTGGTATAACTCATGATGTAATTAATCTTGTCATATCTATTCCTGGTCTTATCAGCTCTTGTATATGCTTGTGTGCTTAAAGTGTATGTATTGGGACCAATGTGCACAAAATGTGTGTCACCCAAAATGTCTTGTCTTATACCTCTAACCATCTTAGAATCATAACCTCTGCTCTTAAACAATGTTTCCAAAAAATCAGCTTCCTTTCTTAAGACATCTGGCTCTACACATAACCTAGAAACCCTGATGAATTGACTCCGCACTATACCTTGAAAAGTATGCCTAGGGTGCATACTATCGTAAGTCAGAATGGCATTCTTCCAGACAGGTTTCCTGTATAGTGAAGATGTAACAGTCCCTCTACTTGTTAATCTAAGTGTGACATCCAAGAAGTGTATCTCTTTGGGTGAACATTCTTTAGTAAACCTGAGAAAATTTGTGGTAGTTTGTAAATATTCCAAAAAAGTATCAAACATGCCAATAGAGCCCTCCCAAATAATAAGTATATCATCCACAAAACGCTTATAGTATCTTACTGACTTAAATTGCTCATGGTTAAATAAATATAGTTTCTCCCACCAGTATACTACAATGTTGGCGTATGTGTTTGCACAGGGGGTGCCCATGGCTACCCCCCATAATTGCAAATGATACATATTGCCAAGTCAAAAAACATTATTTGTCAGTATGATATCTAATAGTTGACAAACCAATATATTCCTAGCATTAGTGAATGATGTTTCCTTGGTTAGGAGCTCTCTGACATATTGCACACCTACATCGTTAGGAATCAAAGTAAATAAACTTTCTACATCTAATGTAATGAGAAAGTGTTGTGATGATGATACATCAAGTTGTACTGACTGCAAACTTTCCAACAGATGATGTGTGTCCCTCAAAATGGATGGAAATTTATTCACTACTGGTCGCAAGACACTTTCCAAAAAGATGGATATATGTGAGGTTACCCAATCATCTCCTGATACAATGGGCCTCATTGGTATGGGGTGGATATGTTTGTGTATTTTGGGTATACCTTTAATGATAGGTGTTACAGGATGTTGTATTAATAAGTAATCAAATAGCTCAACACTTATTTGTCGACACATCAAAAGGTCTTGCAGAGTGTCATTCACTGTCTGTATAATGTTTAAAACTTCATTGTGATTTATATTTTTATAAGTAGTACTGTCAGATAACATGTTTTCATACTGTTGACATAATCTAAAGTGCTCAAAATCACAACCCCCCCCCCCTTATCAGCAGGTTTCACAACTATTGCTGAATTAGTTTTAAGACTAGTCAGAGATGTAGACTCTGCGTTGGTAAGATTATAATATCTCCCTTTCTTGTTTTTAACAGAAAACAATGTATAATATTCTTTTTCACAAAGTTTAAGGAAACACTCTACAGGTGGAGGCACAGGCAGTAGAAAATTACTTTTGTTCTTAAAAGGTATCGACAAAGCATTTATACTAGAACTACCATTCGTGTCTAAAAAATACAACTTAAGACATAGTTGTCGGCAAAAAAGTCTCAAAAGTCAATATATATATATATATATATATATATATATATATATATATATATATATATATATAGAGAGAGAGAGAGAGAGACAGGGTCATAATTACTGCAACAGATGCCTGGTGACAAAGCCATGGACTCAAGCTCAATGTTGACACTGTATTGGCATCCCTCCTTGCAAAGACGCAGTGCCCATGAACTACCACATAGGTGGTAGTCTACCTAACACCGAAGGTGTGATAAGAGACCATGGGACACAGGTGGACAGTAGTCTCCCCTTCAATAGTCATAGTGCCACACAATCATGTAATCCGTCTATGTGGCACACATCATCACAAAAGGTGTGTCATCCATGGAAAAATAGGTCAGTGTTCCCCTCTACTCCACACACATAAAGCCCAGTATAGAGTACAATGCCCCATGTGGTATGTACCTCACAAGACATCTACAGTAAGTGGAAAGAACACAGAAATACCTCACAAAGAGTGATACCAGCATCAAACAGATGCCCTATGCAGACCGTCTCACAAACCCACAACTAGACTGTGTCGCATACCACCTACCCAGAGGTGACCTCTGCCTGACAATACTAATCTATGTCAAACCCAGATCTGTTGGACATGCTCCACGTAAACAGATCACAATCTGTATGAGCTACATGCTCTAGGGACCCAAACTCTTTGACCACAATAAACAGCACATGCTGGAAGGATAGATTCCTATCTCAGAGACATCCAATACTCTGGAACTAACCAAAACCCCTAATTAGCAGTCATCATAAATAATCCTGGAGATTGTATGGGAGATAGTGAATACACCCAGGCAATCACCTCAGTGTCCCTGCTTGACTGGGCCACATGTAATTTAAATACCTGTGTGTCAGAGACCAGGGTAGCGTATTGCTAGAGCTCTATAGGCCCTAGGGCGAATAACCTCTTCCCTACCTATGAAGTGCAACACACACACATGTACTTGTTGCAATAATCGATATGTGAGGTTGACTGAGTGAGATGGTGAATGTGTTGGTGAATGTGTCAGAGTTCGGTATATGTGTGATAGCTTAGTCAAACTGTTTCAGTCATGGTATTATGTGTACTAGCTGTGATCCCAGCAAAAGATATGCATGTAATTGGTAGGCAGAAAAAGCAGTGCAATATGGTCTGACATATCCCTTGTTGACGACTGGTGTGTCCCATTGTAGGCTAACGCAGTACATGCATGCTTATTGTGTGTTACTGCTGGTGAATCCAACTCCTGTATGAACTGTAGTACTACTTGAAGCCGTATGCCTAAACAGCACAGTATGGAGTATGTGCACATTTATTGGAACCACTGTTATGTGTTTTCCCTGTAGTCCTCACATATTACATACTTCAGGCATAAGGTCTGGTAACTACTGATACACAGTACTGTAAGGTACACAGGTAAAGGTCACCTGGGTTGCCATACCTTTGTGTCTGTTATGTATGTCTGCTGTGTGTGTGGGTATGCCTGTACCATGGCTTTGGTCATATGTGTGTTACAGGATATAACTGCATATCTAGCAATATGGATAGTCTAGTATAGAAGTATGCCACCTATATCAATGAATATGCACATATGTTAGGCAGGGGTCCTCCATCAATGACTAGTGTGTTATACTGGTAATACTGTCAGTGGACTTTGCATTCATTGCAATGGAGTACATATTTCATGATGCATTAGCATGATATATACCTCCTGTGGCTAGGTGGTGCATTGTGTCACATACAGTGTGCCATGTACTGTTGTATAGTCTTACAAACTGTCCTAAATTAGTTGCTGTGCAAAACATGGTTTGATATATAGAGTGTGGCAGGCACTGTCACATATCTGCGTGGTTAGAATTGATATGTGGTATTGAAAGTGTGTATCTTCTGACAGCCAATAGGTTGCTATATATGGCAGTTAATTTATATCTGTACTTTAGAATGTTACGTGTGCCACATGACTTCCTCACACATATTGTTTAATTGTCTTTCAGGGTGATGTCCCACCACCGTAACCCGGCATACAGCACGGCCGAGGAGGAAGCGATCACAGCGAGCCTGGTGCAGCACTATGCACTGCTGTTCTCTAGAACCAGCCAGGACCAGCATGAGTGGGCTGCGCTGTGGCAAGACATTGTCCATAGGGTAAATGACATAGGCATGCATAACCGGACATATGAGCAGGTACGCCATCACAGCAGTGATTTAATTAGACATGTCCGGCAGTGTGCGTCTAATATCCACAGACCACAGCTTTCCACAGGTGGGGGGGTAGCCATCCATCCCCCCTCACCAGAGTGGAGGAGCTGTTCCTGAGCCAGGTGGCTCCTGGCCAACAACAACCACAACAATTGACATGTATCATCATGGATGCCGGAGCCACCCAGCAAGTTGACATGGAGCGTGCAGGTAACATGGCATAGCTGTAGAATACTGTTACCTCTATTGGTAGAGCATGCTTATGTGAGATGTGTACTGTGTAGTTAGACAATGTGGTGCCTAGTGTTGTGAAATACTAATAATTAGAAACATAATCTGTAAGCCTGTGACTGTCCACCATTGTACTACTGTAAGACTGCAAACACACAGCAACAATGCCATAGCTGTTGCCACTGACAAAGTGTTTGATATCCTTGTAGGTCCCTCTGGTGTGACAGCAAGGCAGCAGAACCATGCTGGTGAGTGTGTTATACCGTTATTATTGCTAATTAAATGTGCATGTCATAGGTGAAGTGTAGGCTATGTACACTTAACTCACCTACGCCTTCTGCATGCTGTGCATGTTTGCTGTGAGACTATGCACATCCTAGTAACATGGGTAGCTGCCTAAAACACATACAATACACAGAGCATCCCACACAATTGTGGCAACACTGTAGTGGGCATCGGATAGGCAGAGTCAATACACATGCACACAACATACACACCTTTGACATACGCAGTACACGTTATCATGCTACACATGGTGTATTCAGACACCCGCTGTAAAGGTCACACTACAGTATCCCAAACCTCATCCACACAGCACACTTAATATACCTGAGGGGTAGATGCCTCACATGTGGCTGTGCAACACTCTTCAACACATCACACATTCATGTTAGGCAATGCCCCCTATTGGGCACCTCACAAGCCCATGTAACAACTGGCCGTGAAATGGTGAATGTAGCCATGGTACTGCGGTTCAGGTACAGCATGCTATGTGCTGGTCTGGCACACATGAGTAGCCTTGAATGACCACATGATGCTGCATAATGATGGCTCATGGTACTACATTACAGTGGCCACAGTAATACACAAATCATGAATTGCTATGCACCTTAATGTTGTGTGTGTGCAGACATATGCACCTATACACAATATGCATAGCAATCCCCATTTGTAGAAAGTGACACACATATGTCTTGTAATGCTATGGAGCGTATAGGTCACATGACACACATTGTGTATGTGTGATGTTTCATGTTGCAGTTGTGTGGTAGCATGCCATGTCATGGCTGGCACTAGCATGTCCACAATATGTCCTACACTCACCATAACCACTGTACAATGGCTATGTTGAGCAATGGTATTCCATCAGGTATACATGCAACACTCATCCTGTGTGTATACATAGCATGCATGTGCTATACCTGTGTCCACAATCATCTGCTAAAGACACAGATGCTCTAATCAGAAATGGATATCTATGTGACACACTGATACACATCCAACCTTGGTATGTATACCTGTGACTGATGGTGCACAGGACATTGCAGGGCTTTAATACCTGCACAGCAATGTTGTGTCCATGTACACATTGGGTTTCAGGGTGAGGCCGTTCACTGAACAAAACACACATGCATCAAGGCCATGTATACTGTTATTAACAATGGCTGTCTACACTCACACTGCATGCTGCTGAGCAACACATGTCCTGTATGCTGTCACATTTGATATATATGTTTGGCTTGTGATACTGTACCCCAACAGCACACGCTATTAAGTACGTTCGGGATTGCTGGTGCTGTGTGTGTGTGTGTATGTGTGTGTGTGTGTGTGTGTGTGTGTGTGTGTGTGTGTGTGTGTGTGTGTGTATGTGTGTTTTTCTGTACTAGTGAGGAGTGTATTTGTGAGCATGTGTGCATGTGTGCATATGTTCATGTGTGCATGTGTGCATGTGTTTATGTGTGCATGTGTGCATGTGTGCATATGTTCATGTGTTCATGTGTGCATGTGTTTATGTGTGCATGTGTTCATGTGTGCATGTGTGCATGTGTGCATGTGTTCATGTGTTCATGTGTTCATGTGTGCATGTGTTCATGTGTTCATGTGTGCATGTGTGCATGTGTTCATGTGTTCATGTGTGCATGTGTGCATGTGTGCATGTGCGCTGACATCATGTACAGGTTGTAAAGTGTGTTTCCTGTCTCCCTCTCACAGGTGCTGATACTGGGCTTGTTCAATGCAGCAGGGAAACTAATGTCACTGAGCATGATAGTGACAATGATGATAGGTGTGTTGAGGCACAGGCATGTTTGCCAGGGTCTGTAGCAGAGGGACAGCATACAGCCGGCATTGGCCAGGACAGTGTGGAATGCATGGCACATGCATCCCGACAAAGCAGCCATACCCAGATGTCTAGAAGGGTACCACATAGGCAAATGTCCAGGGGTTCTTGTCGGAGCACTGCTGCCCATCATGCCACTGGCAGATGTGCCACAGGTCTCAGTACCTCATGCATGTTCCAGGCTGTCATGCAGGCACAGGCACATATGGAACAGTACACCAGACAGGGACTGAGGGCACAGAAGCACATAACACCACTGTAATAGAGAGTATCCATGACCTACCTGGTGCCATCTGCAATTACACTGAGGTCACCGATAGACGTTGGGGAGAGACACTAGATGTCCTCCGCAATGTCATGTCCATGTGTCAGGACAGTACGGGATGGTTGAGTCGTCGACGTGGATGTATGCCAGCAACATCAGAGGCTGGCAGTCGCCACAGACGTCCCTCAAGCAACAGCCGCTCCCGTAGTGCCAGTACCAGCACCAGCAATGTTGGGGGTGGGCTGTCCATAGAACGTCATAGAAGACCACATGCACGTGGCTCAGGACAGTCCCAGCAGGGACCTGGGTCCAGTGTACACCTATCTACCTCTGGGGATAGTACCCAGTCTGGCTTGGTACTGGATAGTGTCAGTAGCACCCCTGCCAGGCACAGGTACTGTATCCGTGGCCAGAGACGGTGATCTGTGAAGCCTTGCAAGTACAGTCTGCCGCTGTCCCACAAGTACCTGTATGTGGCAGCCACATGGTGGAACTGTGTGCATGCAGACACACACACAAATAATCCAGACACCTAGGGCTAACACATACCCACACGCATTACATCAACATTGGCCCATACCATTATTCTTGCCCCTTACACACACACACACACACACACACACACACACACACACACACACACACATACATGTCAATTGGATGGCTCACTGTAGGCCTCTGGCAGACCAACAATACACCCTGTGCACATGATGAAACCTGTGCCACCTCCTGTCATCTGTAACATTGATGCAAGAACAGGCTACCATGGTGCTGATGCACAGGGTGTCTTTATAGCAGTATAGCAATGTTAGCATGTTGTCAGCAGTAAAGTGTAATGATATCCTTGTAGGTATATCTGAGCAGGCATGATGCATTAAAGCTATGATTGTCATTGTAGTGTTGTTTACACCAGTGTTAGTCCCAATAGTGTATTGTCCACCCACGTGCCACTTGGCTGATCTGTGCAGTTTTCGCAGCATGTGTTAGAGAGTGGACAATATGTGTGGGATGTGTGTAGTACTTATTTGCAGGTGTACAGTTGTGGAAATGGTGGAGGTGCACTGTCTGCATGTATGTGCATAGTGGACATATGAGCAGGGTGACATGCTCTGTATTACACAGTAACACTCCATAGTTTCTATTGGTGGCCATTATGCATTATACTACACACATTTAGTTACCTGACTACACATGTGTGTATGACATGGTTTGACACTGTGCTGTGGGTGATACTGTTACTATCTGTCATTGTTTAGCATTCTGGTAGTATACATGACTGCAACAGCCTGACCATAACCAATCATTAGCAGTCCTGACAGCTGACACACATATGTAGGACACACAGCAACCTTTGGATCCTTCAGGTACTATACTATGCCAGTAACCAGTGGTATTCAGCTGCACCCATTACTGAGACCACTCCTGTTCTGCATATGGCTCTCTTAGGTACAAGCAATCACAGTAGGGATATGTCTGTCCACGTATGCTAATGCATACTGTGGCCTATAATGCATTCTCCAGGTGACACACACATCCTCCAAAAGGGTATCATACAGACAGATACCTGTTGTCAAATCCATGCTGTAAAGCTATAGGCGAAACTAAGCATAGTCATCCACCTTTATGGAACATAGTATCCCCATAGTACCACATAGGTAGTAGCCAACAACATCATGAACAGGTACCGATGTGTACATGCAACCTAGTGTTACGTCATCCCTCTTTTGATAATCACATTCCCTAAGGTATTTTGGACCAGCGACTCTGAACATGTGTATTTGATCTGTGAGCCACCTGGCCACCCATCCTGTGACATAGCTGTTAATGTTCCAGCTGGTATGCTTGTCCATGATGACAGAGTGGGGAATGGTGTGGAAAGTACTTCGTGAGGTCCGGGTGGACTGTGTTGACTACTTTCACATCCATCTATGTCTTTGGTAACTGTTTGAAATGAGTCAACTAGGTTTAGGAGCCAGGATCTGACTTTCACAAGGTGAAGGTTTGGAGAGTCCAGTGTCTGGAGGTCTCCAATGTCTCTGTTTATGGGTTCCATGACAACTTGCTCAATAGCTCTGTAGACCAGGCTGAGTAGACATATTGGGCAATGGTGCCCATGTTCTGTTGTGGCACCCCCTTTCTGGAGCTGGATGACTGTTTGTGAATGCCATTCTTTGTGTACATAGCCTGTGGTATGCTTGTGTCTGGACAGTGAATGTGAGTGAGGGTCCAGTTCCTCATGGGCCTAGAGTATGATGCAGCCTAGGACACCATCCAGTCACACTGATGCTGTGTTCTCACCTTTGGTGAGGGCTGTCTTTACCTGCATGTCCATGACGTCTGGGGCTCTGCATCCTTCTGTGATGGGCACTGGCCCTTTTGGGGGTGATGGGGGGTGTTTACACTGAACCTGTCCCCCTGGATGTGGGCAATGAAAGTTGGTTTGGTGTATTTCTTTCCTTTTTTCAGTAGCTGACAGAATATTTGGAGGTCGACACCTACATGTCTGGTGGTCGTTATTCTCACATTCCTTGGCTATTTGTCTTTAGAAACTTTCCTTGGATTATTTTATGAGCGATCATTGTTTCATCCTGATAATGATCAATTATGCGTTTCCTTCAGTGAAGTTGGCTCTATCATGTGTTCATTTCCTCCTTCTGTTGTCTAGCTTATTTATGGGCAACAACCACCTGATTGTTGTCCTATTTTTGGAGGTGTGCATGTTGGTTTTATTTGTGATGTCTCATTCCATGCATCCCTGTAGATGCTCATAGGATGCACTTGTAAATGATTCTGTGGATTGTATACCATGATCCTATAGCAAGAGGGCTTTGGAACGCTCCACTTTGGTCTTGGGTAGTGTGCAGTTTGCTTTTGCAAATGTCTTCACAGTGGTTTCATTGACTGGGTGAGGGGGCCGGATATGGATGTCCAGTGTGATTACTTCATGATCAGATATTACCAGCAAGGGTTTATCACTGTAGTGGAACACTGGTACCCCATGTTGGTGATGATCATGTCCAGTATGTTGTCACCTCTAGTGGGCATGGTGACCAGCTGTTCCAGGGTGTTAGGGATTTTTAACTCTAGGAAACATTGGGCAAAGGACGTTGTACATGAGTAATTCCACCACTCACTGTTTGGGTAGTTGTAATCTCCTCATATAATGGTGTTTGATAGAACCTTTATACTTTCCACTGTTCTCTGGAATACTGAGTGAGGTTCCTGAGACAGGGTATGTGATCTGTATCAGGCTACAATCTGATGGCCAGCTTTGGCCAATGTTAGTTGCACTTGCATGGTCTCCAAGGCCTCATGCTGTGCCACTAACTTGAAGGTGTGGGTATCCATAGGGTGAATGGGTAAACCCCTTCCTTTTGTATTTCACTTGTGGTTTTGGGTCCACAGGTCAGAGGGATTGTGAGTGTTTTATGTTGACCATATCCAACAGCTCTGTGTTTGACATAGCTTTGTATGTTAGGCAGTGAACACCTCTGAGTAGCAGATATGCAAGGGAGTACATATGGAGCATTTTGAGATGGTCTGTGCATGGCATGTAATTCAGGCCACTAATGCTCTGTGTGTGGTATTGCTGCTGGCTTTCCAGTTGTTGTAGTTGTCTTGTGAGGTACATAGCAACAGTGGCATTATACTCTATTATAGTTCTAGTGAATGATGAGTGGAGGGGAACATTGTCCTCTTCCATTCTGCATGAGACACATTTCGTGATGAGGTGTGCCACATGGAGGGTTTCCTGATGACTGTGGGAATGTGATTATCACAGTTGTATCCACTGTCCACCTGTGACCCAAGGTCTCTTGTCACACTTTCAGTGTGAAGTATACTAACACCTCTGTTGTAGTTCTTGGCTACAGAGTTTTTAACATAGGGGATGACAATGCACCTTTTGGCATTGAGCTAGAGCCCATGGCTTTGACAACAGCCATCTGTCCCAGTGAGGCCCTTTTGTAGGATGTCCACATCTTTTTTGTTTACCATTCTGGATCCTGGTTTGCATTGCTCTGGAAAATTCAGCTGCCACAGACCTGCCATGTTAATGTTTACTTCAGGGAAGTAGATACTACACAGCCTGGGAAGGTATCTGGTCCCATGGCTGCTGTGATACTGGCTTTGGAGAGTGCTTATTACCTGTGCAGCCATGATGACAGCAACTTTGCAGTCTTCCATTATAGAGATGTGCTCTTTCATGAATGAGATGGGGGTACAGTTAACAGTGATCCTATCTGCCAGGATGTTGGCAGTATCAGTTGGCTCTGTACATTTACTGCCATTGAGCTATAACTCTGAACAGATCTGAGTGTAACCATGACATGAACCTGTCTGTTGGGCAGAGATCTCCTGAGTAGACAGTATACCACAGAGTACAGATTGGGTTACATTCAATCTTGTTGCACGGGGCGACAATTTGAGGCATGTAATCCTCTTGTTAAGGTACTTCATTGGTCTTTCTAGCTGCTGAACATGCCTAGTCAGATTCATCACAAGTGTGTTGTGGTACTCTCTGACAAATTTGATGACTGCCGAGTAGTGGGTACTTCCTTTGACCTACATGCACAGACCTTGGCAGTTTGTGTGAACACATAGCATGATTTTCCAACCACTTTGTCAATGTGTTTCTGGAAGTAGGGATGACTATACACATTTGTCCATAGATCCCTGATTATCACATCCGTATTTAACCTAAGTGTGTGAGCATGCTTGGTATGACCTTTCAGTGTGATGCTGAATGGAATCCACTACATTTGTTGGAGTGTGTGAGCATGCACAGTATAGACATTTATACTATATGCATATGGAAAATCAAGTTGCATTTTTACAGCAGGTCTCACCTTTGTGTCATAGATCAACAGGGATCATGCTGTGCCTGCAGGGCTTCCATGCAACACTTTGCATAGACTTACTAACATTTCTACATACAGGGGGAACAGCTATTATTTGTACATTTCTACCCAGGGGCACACCTGATTGTTACTGTGGGTGTACATAGGACGTGGGTTTCACCTGACACTCATACACATTTGCTATGCCTGCACGGCTATGTACAGGACACCATTTCAGTCTGTACTGTTGCCTATTGTAGTGGCTTGAGGCATACTACTGTACTACGGATGTTGGCGTCCAATGTCACGTATATTACACTGCGACTTCATAGCCTACACAACCCACATCACACCGCCTAGCCTGATGTTTTCGGTCTGCATAGGCGTGTGGGGGAGGTTATCCATTTGCCTCTTTAGGGACATGATACTGCATTTCTTTGTGTTTGCATTACTGTACAATTGTTCTGCTGTGTCTGTGGCACTGAAAAGCTATCATAGCGTAGTGGTTCAGTACTGTGAATATAGTGCACAGTATCCTGGGTTTGAGCCCTGCCATTGCTTTTTATTGCCATGCTGGGCAGACCAGACTGCTTAAGGAACAGTACAGCAGATATGAGCATGTTTAACTGACTTTGCTCAACTTTGGCCAACCTTGCCCAATGTTGCCTAACGTTGCTCTAGGTGGCACAAGCAATTTTGTGGACATATACTAGATATTGGTAAAGGCTGCTTAGCACTGCTTTATATTTCTTAAAACATGGCAATCATGCCTCAGGTGGTGCTGCAGGCTGCCTATGTTGGATGCACATAGTACACTCCATATACATGTTTGAAAACAGGTAGTGTCAAGTTAGACATCCCTTTTATTTTATGTGTGAGTCAGAGAGAGGTATCATTTCCAGGGTTCCTACTGAGCCAGTGTATGTGCCTTGTGTTGCCTCTTTGCCAAGGCCAAGGCATACTGGGCATGCCTCCTTCTGCCTACTGGGGCAGGCTCAGGTTGTTCCTCCTCCGAGTCACACTGTGCCTTTGCAGGCCTTGTCAATGGTGGGGGGTTGTTTGGCCCTGCCCCATGCTGTTCCTTCTGCAGCTGTTTTCGCAAGATCATATTGTGTAGCATGGCACATACCATGACAATTTGGGTACATGTAGTTGGTGAGTACTGCAAGGCTCCACCAGATGTGTCAAAGCAATGGAACCGTGACTTGAGCATCCCAAACACACGCTCTATTACATTTCATGTTTGTGCGTGTGCTTCATTATGGTGGTCTTGTTCAGGTGTGTGTGCATTTCTGATGGGTGTCATCAGCCATGGCTCCAGTGCATATCCAGCATCCCCCACTAAGTGACCATCAGGGATGCCCCCATTGGCAAATGTCTGGTACAGCTGTGACAAATGTCAGATATGGGAATCGTGGTAGCTTTCAGGGCAGCCAGCACACACATTCAGTATTATGCCCTGGTCATCACACACGACCTGGCAGTTGATGGAGTGGAAGCCCTTGTGGTTGATGTAAGCCCTACCCAACTCACCGGCTGGTGCTTTGATGTGTATGTGTGTGCAGTCAATTGCACCCACTACCTCAGGGTATTCTGCTATTTGATGGAAGAGAAGCATGTTGCTGGCCAAAACCTCCTGGGAAATGGGGAAATATACATGATCCCTGACATGTGCTGACATGGCATTCAGGAACTGGTGCAGTACCCTGGATCCTGATGCCTGTGAAATCCCCATTATATCACTAGTTGGTCTCTGGAAGGTACCTGTTGCTAGTATTCTTAGGCCAACACATACCTTGGTTTCCACTGGGATGGGTTCCCCTCTGTTGGTTCTGTGTGTGAGGCGTGGCCTGCACAGCTCAACAATTTGCTGCAGGAGGTCTCTGTCCACTCTATAGTGCTCCACTATCTCCAGCTCATGTAGCCCCTGGTAGGTTACCCTGGGTCTGTACACTCTTCTCCATTTCCTCATTGTGGGTTGCTCAGCAGCATTCACAATGACACCACCCTCAGCATCTTGCACATGTCGCCTTATAATAGCAATGGCAGCCCCTAACATTTTTTTGTTTCAGTTAAGCTTTTTAAGTTTTTACTTCTCTTTGTAGACTGCAGTGTTGCAGTGTTTCTGAGAAAAACATAGGGGGAATGTTGTTTGCAGAGTTTTAAGTGCTGGGCTGGGATAGGCTAGTGTACTGCCTGTGTAATTGGCTGATTCTGATTGATTTCACCTGGCAGCTCTGCTAGTTCTCCTTGGTTAACTTCCTACTACTTTCCTTTTCCCATTTTTGTTTCCACAGGGGGCAGCGCCATGAAAGCAAATGCAAACATGCGCACACGAGTGCACATGTGCACACAGGCTTACACAGTCTTACACAGGCCTACACAGGCTTACTTGGGCTTAGACGGGGTGCACATTCATGCATACAAGCTTAGACGTCCTTACACAGGCTTACACGGGTGCACACACATGCACACAGGCTTAGATGGGTTTACTGGCGTGCACACGCACGCACACATTGTAAGCAGCCTTGCAAGAAACTTCAGTGATAGCCTCGGCGCACACCTTCGGATTCTGGGTTTCAGTTCAGACAATTGTAGACACACCTCTTCCAGCCCTGAGTAACTCATAGCAAACACATGCCACTCTGCTCCAATAAGCCTGCAGTCTTTTTGATACATACCCCCTCATGATGTCACCTATCTTCTACTCTGTTACTCCCCTAATCCTACTCTTACACTCTACAGACATGGTTCACATTGCAGGGCAATTTGGGATTCACTATCCTTATACTCATTTGCATAGGATTGCCTACTAATGCTTGGTTACATCTCTCAGACTGTGCTTCCCCTCTTAGCAACCAATACTCAGTAGCCATGTTATCTTCAGCCTGCCATTCACCTGCATGGCAGATGAAAATTTTGAATAAAATCCCTATTTGTGGCTTTTAGTTTTTGTTTTTCTGGTTTTTAGAGCAGTGCTGCGCTACGCTTAAACATCGGAGACCGAGGAAAAAATATATTTTTTTACTATTTTGCAATGGATAAAAATGCCAATGGCCATATATTTGGCCATTCGCATGCTTCCTCAACTGGATGCATCCTTTATTTGGAGCTGTCATGGCTCCGTTTTGCTATTTGCAGAACAGTACTCAGTTGCCAACCGAGTACATTTCTGCAAATAGCACTACTCTTACACGGACAGGTTAGTGTTTCCTGGATCGCAAATTTACCTCATTTGCATAGCTTTCAGCAGCAAATGAGGTAATTTGCATAAACTAATCCTGTCCGTGCAAGAGTCGTTTTAGGAGCTCTCTTGCACTCCCCTGCCGGCTGTTCCTGGATCGCTCGACAGACATGTTTGCTTGCTGGAGTCTTACTCTACTCTTAGACTCTGTGCAAGCCTTCGTGAATCTGGCCCATGACTTCTTACAGCAATTGTATGAGTTTTTTTTCTACTAGGAAAATAAACCATTATTACTTGTCATATTACACATAAGGTCATTGTTTACAGTCAATCCCACGGAATATGGTTTTGATTCTATTTGTGAACTATTGTGTAAACACTCACCACTTCCTGGAAGGGAGATAGAAACTATTTGTGAACTTTTGGACCTGGTCTTAAGGAATAACATATTTGTGTTTGATAGCAAATTTTACCATCAAGTTTCTGGTGTTGCAATTGGTACTCCGGTCACAAATACATATGCGAACCTTGTATTGAATAGATGGGAGATAGAACATATGTATAATGCCCCCAATGAATATAGCTCCAAGGGGGCTTTCTATAAAAGATTTGTGGACGATGTTTTCCTTGTGTGGGAAGGTGACAATCAAGAATTACAACAATATGTGAATTATTTAAATAGTACTGAATTCTTGTTTTTTGCTATGAGTAGCTCTTCTGATTGTATACAATTTCTGGATATTGACATGGAAGTACAGAATTATGGTATTCAGACTTCTGTTTATAGGAAAGCTGTACATACAAATAAATACCTCCACTATATTAGTACGCATTCTCCCCATGTTTGCAAGAGAATAGTTAAGAGTCAATACAGACTTGTTTGCAAACTTAGTACTGACAGAAAAATGCATACAACAGCCAGATGCTGTAATTGATGAATTTATTGAAAGGGGATATGATTGTAAATTTCTGGTTGACTTGAAAAAAGAAGTCCTTGAGAATAAGGATGTTGTGCACCCCCCTTACATTAGTGAACAATGCACCAATAATCAAATAAAACCTGATTTAGATCCTGCAAACATATTACACTATCCTACTACCTTTAGTAGGTGTAGTGATGGCATTAGGGATATAATTAATAATAACTGGTGTATACTGAGAAGCTCTACTGAGTTACAGGATCTTATTCCTCTAAAAGCTGGATTTGCCAATCGGAATTGTGAGAGTTTAAAACAAAAACTTTGCTATAAATATCTAAAGTGTATGAATATGAACCAGTTCACAACAACAAAAAAGGGAACTGTTCCCTGCTATAACTGCAGTTGTTGTGTATCCATTAACAGTGAAATCCTATTTACACATCCCAATAATGGTGAAATATGCCATAGCAAATGTTTTGCAACATGTAACACCTGTTATATAGTATATTTTGCAACATGCCAGATCTGTGCAGCCTTCTGTGTAGGAAAATATACTAGACGGCTTAGAGATAGGATTATAGAACACAGGTCTGACATAAAAAGAAATAACTTAACAAACTCACTAGCCAAACATATTAGTGAGAATGTTTCAGCACATAGTTTTACTTTGCTTCAGAAAACAATTAGGGGAGGTGATATTAACAATAAACTGGAACTGAAAGAATATGAATGGATTAAACTTTAACAAGCTGATGTTTTGCCTAGTGTTAACTAAATGATTACACTCAAACCAGTTCTTAAAGATAGGATGTCATGCTTAAGGTAGAACGATTAATTTTGCTCTACCTTTAACAAATTAGTCTTTATTTGTTCATTTAATTGACATATATTTAATTGAGAATTTGTTTTTATTGGCTGTGTTTTATTGAATGATTGTTATTTGATTGGTATTTAAGTAACTCAATGAGTTTGCCTTTTATCTTGCACTGAAGAAGGGTTGTTGTAAATGAAAGCTTTGCTCTGCCAATAAATGTTTTAGTTGTATCAGTTTGTTTTTTGCTGCTTCTTTGGACTTCACAAGCTGCTAATTAACCATTGTTCCTGTTTTATTGTTACTATATGCAAAAGTACCAATTCTGTCAGATATAGGGGGTAATGATCTACCAAAATTATAACATAAACTGTGTTTTAGAGGGAATACACAAAATGTTTTAGCTAACCATTGGGTCTATATTAGAACACTGAATATTCAAAATGTCGGGTGTTCTAATATCAAACCCTAGTAATCGAAAAAAAAAACATTGAACATTCGGAACAGCAAATTTTTTCCTAGGGAAAAAATGTGCTGTTCCAAAACACATACACACAAGCACATCAAACAAACAGCAATCCACACACATACACCTAAACTCTAACAAATAACCGTACACTAAACTATACAAACACCACTAACTATCCACTTACCTTATCCCAAACCCTAACCCTAAGGTCCGTCACTATCACACAGTCACCTCACCTGCACCCTAACCCTAACTCACCTAACCCGCCCTAACCCACACGTCCACACAATCGCACACTTACCTGAACCCGACCCGTAACTTTTCACCAGAGCACTGAAAATACTGAAGCAACAGAAACAGACAACCAAATTCTTTCCCTAGGAAAGAATTTGGTTTCCTGTTACTTCGATATTTTCAGCGTTCGCTGAAAACATGTCGATATTAGAACACCCGACATTTCAAATGTTCGGTGTTCTAATATAGACCATAACCATATACATGTAGGAGGTAGTAATCAGTCATTTGTATTTTTAGTATTACAATACTTTCATGTGAATCTTAGGGGTGGGAATGTAAGGAGTCGCAGTGAGTGTTTTGAATTCAAATGGATCCAGGAGTTGCAGGCAGATAAAGGTCTAGGACTGAATGATGTTGTCCCTTTAAAACCTATTTTAAGATCATGAGCACATGCTCATTAATTCACTACTTAAATGTCTGTATTTTCCTGGTGATTGATGGTCTAATGAAGCATTTTTGGAGGCATGAAAGCACTTACTGTACTTTATTTTATTATATTTTGTTTTATTTAATTAAATTTGCTTCTGTCTAGCTGTGTTTGGCTGATTTTTCTGAATTTATTTTATAGTTTGTATCATATCAAACCAGCTTTTACCCATTGTGGCATTTTCTTTTTTTGCTCTACAAACTAGTTCTCAGCAGTGCAAGAACTGGAGGAAACAAATTCAGAAAAAATGAACATTTTCAGTTTCACTTTTAACAAGTGACAGGCAAGTATACACTTGTCTAATTTATAAGGAATTGCAAATGGGGGAAACACCATCTTTTTTCCTATGAAAAAGGATTTTTTTCCTTGTGACCACATTTTTATCCACTCTATTGTTTCATCTTTCTTATTCCATGTAGATGTCAACATGCCCAACTTAATTTTCCTCTTGACTCTTATTATTCCTTTTACTTTTCTTCATACTGGTGAAATAAACTTGTGAGCTCTTTCTATGTAAATTTTGATCTGAAATGAGAGCTCTTCTTCAGAAACAGATCTATATTCTAGCTGCCCTCTTGTATATGGACAGCTATTCCAACCAGCCTCCCTTTGCAATGATTCAAGTATAAACAGTGTTTAGTCTCACAGTGGGTTGCCAGTGGGAGTAGGTGTACATTGGCTTTCAGCCCTGAGCCTGCTGCTGTTCATACTGGTGGTGGACTACATTAGCAAACAGATCAGAGGGAACAGATCAATAAAGTTGCTGTATGTGGAAGATGTGACATTACAGACAAACTCTGTGCAAGAATTTCAGCAACGGATAGGGGAATGGAATGCAAAACTTAAGGCACAAGGGATAAAACTAAGTACAGATAAGACAGTGGCAATGGCAGCAAATTAGAGAAATCAGAAGAAGCTGAAAAATGAGGTAGAAGGGAAATGAGTGGAACAGGTTAACAGCTTCAAGTATCTGGGTATCTGGGAGGGGTGGTTGATGAGAAAGGAAGTCTGAATGAAGAGGTCAAAGCTAGAACCAGAGGGGTTGCAGCCAAATGGCATAGTGTCAGGTATAGTCTATGACAGAAGAATGCCAAAGAAACTAACAAATAAGGTGTACAAAATAGTGGTGAGACAAGTACTACTGTGTGGTACAGAAACATGGGCAGTAGAAGCAGAGCAGATGAAGAAGCTAGAGGTGATGGAAATGAAGTGCCTGAGATGGGTTGTAGGATGCACACTGTGTGAGAGATAAAGAAATGAAGACATATGAGCAGAAGCCAAAGAAGCTCCAGTTGCAAAAAAGATCAAAGTGAACAGATTACAGTGGTTTAGATGCATGTCTAGAAAAGCAGACTATCTACTGAATAAGATTTGGGACAGACAGAAAGAAGGTAAGAGGAAATGAGGGCATCCAGCAAAGAGGTGGATGGATTGTGTGAAAGAAGATCTGTGATAGCCCTGCATGAATGTTAAGGAAGGGTGGAGTGTAGCAATGAATTGAGGGAGATGGTGACAGTTAACATGTACCCCAGTCTCATCATACCTCTCACAGCAGGAAATCTGGCCAAATAAAATGAATGAAAGTGGGACCAAGGCCCATAAATTGAGGCAGGATTTAAATATTTGCTCCTACAAATGTAGAATGGTAATAGAATAACAGGGCCTGCATCAGCATGACTCTCCTGATGTGCATGGAGTCTGAAACTCCAATGTCTGTCCTTATTTATTTATTGCAGTCTTCAGTGATTTGCCACTAATTGGCCAGAAAACCACAATGTTATGTGAAAGGGGACAAAAATATGAGGCAAAAGGCAGGACAGTCTGTGAAGCTCTGTACAGTTCTGAAGTATGAGTCACATGTTAATGTCAGCAAACAGCCAGAAAATGCCTTGGACAATATCAGGGAACTGCAGTACTGTGGGAACAGGTGAAGCAGCCAATGGTCTGCAGCACACAATAATCCTGGACTGGTGTAGAGGTAGCTCTGGCCTAGAGTTACCTTGTAAGTACTGACAATAACACTGGGCATGCCCCTACACCTAGTTAACTTGAGTCCATCTGTTGCCTCTACCACCCAGAGACCCATTATGTGGAAATATGTCTGTGCATACATACAGCTATAGTAGAGGCAGTCAAAGATGTCAGAGTGTGCTGCATCCATAACCCAGGTATCCATGTGATGTTGCATTCAGAACGTGCCTCTGCCTCCATTACAGCCTGAAACATGTGGCACATGACCCGTGATGTGACACCTGCAATAGGAGGTGGATGGGCAGCAGTTCTCCTTAGAGCACCCCTGTCAATTTGCCTATGTGGGACCTTGCCAGCTCTCTGGCTGTGGTCAGTGTTTACATTCACTGACTCCATAGTTCTCACACTGTCCTGTAATATGTCACCACCCTCTGATTGTCCAATATCTGTGGCCTTTAGTGATAGGGTATGTGTGGGCATACTGACTGTGTGTAGGGGCAATGGGGGCAAAAGAGGGATGTCAACTTCTGGGACAGATTTAGTCACTGACAATCCTACTGTGCCTCACTATGGCCATCATCATCATCAGAATCCGATGAGAGACTGACATCAGGTTGTGAGGTGAAAAGACTCCAACCCTCCTGTTCACCTGTGAGAAGCAAGACAAAAGCAGTACATTACCACCTGCACTATTATGTATGGTAATCCATACAGGCTCATACATATAAGGATCCACAACTGCATTACATGTCCCACATCTTGTCATCTCAAATCCCATGCACAACACACATTCTCACAACAAAATACACAGAAAAGTCAAGTCCTGTAGAACATGCAAGTCAACAACATCCAGTTAACATTGTAAATGCAATACGCCTGTGATGTATGCAATATGACAGTGTATGTGATAGAAATACACATAAAACCCAGTACACCTATCTTGAGAATGATAAGCCGGTTGCAGTATCACTGCCTCAGGTATGTACCATCTCCCTATTGTGTTTGAATGGGCAACTTGGAGTAATTGCCTCATATATAGCAGGCTGCATAGTTGGTCATAACTATAAGTGCAAACATGTTAGTGTTTGTCGAAATACACACCTGTCATTCCTTAGGCTATGCACTGTAGTTAACTGCTCCGAAATGGAACATACAACTATTCTACTCTGGCTAAGCACAACAGTTGTGCCTAAGTCAAAATGGCACCCCTTAACTTTCATAGGGTATATATGATCCATAAAACAACAGTATTACACTTACCGGGTACAGGACCACAGACTCTGATGGACCTATGAAAAAGTGAGGGAGAGGTATTGTCAGCAACACCAAATGTTGCAGTGTTACAATGTGATATGTGTGCATATCCACATGTACAGTAGCTTACATGATCCTGGCTATATTGCTGACATTCTGAGTGCGTGTGTATAATTGTGGGTAAAAGCCAACAACCCCCCCCCCCATGCAGATAGACCTAATACCCATGTATTGGTCTGTAGAGACTGCCACAGTGACTGCTAATGTTTAATACTGGTGAACAAAGTATGCTTACCTGGATACTTCTGTGATGTGGACGCTGTGGCACCCACCTCCAAGATGCATGGTGTGATGGATGCCTGGGAGCTGTTGGCTGATCATAGGTTCTCCAGGAATTTCTCTGTGGCTGATAGTGTCTGCTCTGCTGCAGGCCCTCCACTGGTGGCAGCACGATCCCTGGCAAGAGCAGCTGCCCTTTGACCTGCGACATTAAACATATCTGTGGCTCGTTGTTGGACCTGTAGGTCTTATCCTGTTGGCCAATTTGATTAACACCGCTCACAAGGTCACCCCACAATGCTGCCTACTGTTCATGATTGTGGTGACCCCTTGAAAGCAGGATGTGATGCTGTAGTCTGAGGGAATCTACTATAGCATCATTCTCTGCTAATGAAAATGGCAGATGTCTCCATTGGTTCATCATTCCTGCAAGACAACGAGAGGGGAACAACTTATAGGATCATATACATGTATGCCCGCTATGTACAGAACCTCGTCACCCATAATGGCCTGCACCTTCCACTGCTCCCTCACATGGGATACCCCACAGTCTGGCAACACATTACATGTGTGGGTATCACCAAGATGGTAGCAATAATAGGTAATGTCCCAGTGTGCTGTGACAGATTGTGCTGTATGTTTCTACACCCGTTACTGCAGTGTACTGTGGTGTGTCCCCTATGGGCAAATCCCCACTAATATGTCATAAGGTCACTGTCGGACAACTAGCATTGTGCTATTACAACAACTATATGGGGACAGTCCAGCAACACCAGGGTGCCACAATTACAGACAACAATGCACACCTGCTGTAGTATATGTTCCCTGTAGGCATCTTACCTCTTAACTATACATATGTTTGCAGAATGTCACCATGTTTGCCTCATAGATGTGGTCATAGATGTGGTACTTTTTACACAAACTTGTGGCTGTATGACAAATGGTTGTCAGGTCAATGATGTTTGCTGTCAGAAAACTAAAACATAATTGAATGGTCACCCATAAGTCTCCTCAGAAAACACTTATGCTACAGTAATATCTGTTAGTTTATTCACATTCTTACTTTGTATGGCCAATATGTATGTTCCATCACTGAGTTTGGGCCTTTGTCTCCCCATTAATGATGGCTTTGTCATGATTTCTTACTGTAGGGGGTTGAGATGTATGCTAGGCATAACTCTCAACCAGACAGGGATGAATGTCTATGAAACAGGGACTTAGCCAGAATACATCAGGGAGATTCAGGGACACTTTTACAATGTTAGTACTATTTATATGTGACATTGACAGACTGAGAGGAGGTGAATTACAGTACATCATTTGATGTTACAGGAGCGTACACCCTTACTTAGTGTCACTATGTCTTATGTGTAATCCACTATCTTTACTATGATAGCCGACCATTGTAGGAGAGATTGACAGGGACAGAGCAGAGATGTGATTCAAAGCAAGAACAGCTGAGAGGCATGGTTGTAGGTGCTGGACAGCAGAATATCACTGACATGTCAATGTCATACATCTAATACCCACTCAAAACTCCTAAGCATCACAGTCAACAACACCCTAACATATAATACTCATATCAATCAAACCATCAAATCTGGCAACAAAACATTGGGCTCCCTCTTACTATCTACCCTCCTCTATGCCTCCCCCTTCATTATTAATTTGAATCAAGCCACTCTTACCAAACTTGCTAGCTGTTACAATCATATTGCTAGATTCGCTACAGGTAAAACCTCTAGGACTTACCATTGTATCAGCCTAACTCAACTAGTATGGCTTGAATGGGCCAGTCATGTCCGATACAACCAACTTATAATAGCCTAAAAATTTCTATACCAACTCAAAAAAACACCAGCACTAAATAAGATCATTAAACCATACAACAACCTGAAGTCACTGCGCTCTGCTGACAAACTGCTGGTGCACTAAGAGCATAAATGTGGCTGGGGATTCTCTATTCACCAACTCAGTAGGAAAAACTTGGAATTTGCTACCTGCAAAACTTACACAAAAACCCTCCTTAACCCTGTTCAAAAAAGCCTCAAACTACACTTCCAATTGCACTGGCAATGTCCCTGCTCAAACCCTGACTAACTATCACCCGCTGATCTTGGATACTCTGCCTAATCATCTCAGTCATAGACTCTAAAAAGTGTATGAACTCTTTAAGGGACTAAGCCCTTACCCGCGTGTATTAATGTCTGAAACTTAAGCTGCTTTATCTGATTTTTGTCAACAATGTTCTATCTATGCTTGTAACCCTACTGAAGACTGAAACTATACTTATTTCTAAATGTCTCTATTGTTGCTAATGTAATTGTACTCTGCTACCTTGGAGCTTTTCTCCCCAGGCCTCCAGTGAAAATGGAAATATATCTAGTCGGACCTTCCTGGTAAACAAATGTAAAATAAAAATAAATAAATAAATAAAATAAATAAAAATATTAAGCCTAGTATTTTAATCCCTATTCCCCATACTTCCAGCCTCCCATCTGCATCCCGTTTTATGGAGAAAACTAGTACATACCTACTAGAGTGATGTATTCCTTTATTTGAAGTATTCCTCTGCAAATGCTATGCACAGATGCTGTCTGTGTGAGTAAATCCACATATAGACCTGTTCCCCATGAGGAGCCGCTTCCCTTTTGTAGGTAATGCTCATTAATGGGTAATTGCCTCTGCACCAATCTGTGGCTGAGAATTGCTAATTGCAACCAAAACAGCTGAACTGTACTATCATTTGCCAATAACATGGCACCACAGTGCCATATATAAAGCCTTCATGTAGGCTTTGGCCGCTTTCTTAGTTTTCAAGATAGACATTACTGAGGTGTAAAGACTACAGCATCACAGAGGGTAAGCACAAATACTTTCCATTGTAGAGATGCATGCAGTATGTGCACAATTTTGCCTCATATGTTTTGGCAGTGTCCCATGACATCATGGTCCTCAGGCAGTTCACTGGCAAACAATGTGGGTTGAGGTCAGTGTGGGGAGATAGACATGAGTGTTACAGTTCATACTCATCAGAATATTCATGCTAATGCGATAGCTGCTATTCTATCTACTTACTCACTATTGTAGGGGCAAACTGGGAGATATGTCCTTATCTCTGGGACTTTGCCCCCCCCGCCCCTTTATGTATGGATGTGCCTGGATCACCTGTTATAGGGGGCTGGGAGGTAAGGTCAATCTGAAGAAGATACCTCAACATATAGCTGTGTATTCTCCAGGCTGCAGCTGCAGCTGCAGGCTAGGACACTTAGGAGGAATGTGAACACTTTGGAGGCCAGCAAGCTGTATGTGTAACTGTGGCAGCAGTGGCAGCCCTATCGTTAAAGCAGAACCAGGGAGAGTGTACCCTTTACAGTCCAACTGAGACATGTGCTTAAGGTACACTTGTTATGCAACAGGTGGTAGTTGACATATAGGTAGACTGTAAGAATATGTGTAGTGGCTTTCACTTGCAAAACTGAGAAGCAGATAATCCAGTAAAAGTAACCTATAGGAAATAAAATTTCATGACTCCATCATTACTGGCTGTCTTCAGAACAAATGAAGTGCAATACACTTGATTCGAACCCAGGACTGTGTGTGGCAAAATGTACTTTGTGGAAGGCATTTAACAGACTGAGCTACTGAGCCACTGCTGCAGTAAGTGTACTTGCCAGATATATGTCCATGCAAACATTTGTGACACACGCCTGCATCCGTCAGTATGTGGATGCCTTTTACAGGCAATTGTTCTGCAGCAGGGTCCCAGCTAAAGATATGTACTGTGCCACTGATGCCTTAACAGATGTGTTTAAAGATGTTGCAGATGAAAGGGAGCATTTACCTGCTATCACAGGCCTCACATACCACTATTACTAGTTAGTTGGCTGTCTGCTGGTGTAGTTTTGCATCAGAGTCCCAGGTACACTTCCATTTTTCCCATTAGGTTCAGTTTCAGTCTGTCAGTGGTAGTCAGTATGTTTTGCTGAAAACAGCTGTTTTAATTAAGGTCTGTAGGGTGTAGTGGGTTAGTGCAGTATGCTTTAGCTGACAGGGCTACGGGATTGAAACGTGGCAGAGGTGATTATTTTGTACATGTGCCTAATACTGTGAAAAACACTTAAAATCATTAAAGCACTTTAAATATCATTTAAGTGGGTTTGCTCAGTGCGGCATGTTGCACCGTATCATGTTGCTTCACTTAGCTCCATGCAAACCCATCATAAAAGAATTAAAAAGAAAAGAAAAAGTGGAGTGACAGGACAGTGGTGAAATGGGGGCAAGCAGCGGAAAAACATATTGAAAAGCAGGTAGGGATGTGCAGGAAGGGTGAAGGAAAGAAATATAGGTTTCCATTTCTTGTACAACAATAGCTGTGCAGTTTGACTGATTTTGTGGATTAATTTGGACTCTCAAACCAAAGAGAAAGGGGTGAGGACAACATAAATGTGTTGTCAAGCCAATTGGACCAAATTAGTTGTCTCCAGTGGACACATGTGAGAAACAGAGAGCTGTGTATGGGGAGGTATTTTTTTATGGGACAGGTTCCCGCCCTTTTTTTATAGGGAGAGAGTACAATGTTGGACAAATGATATAGGTACATGTAGGGAGGTAAGTTGGGTAGGAGAGGATGCAATTGCAGACAGACAAGACAGCAAACAGGGGTGGTGTGTGACACATGAGGGAGGTTAACACCTTGGATGGGGAGCGTATTGTGGAATTCAAGAATCATGTGCCTCCAGATGGCAGTGTGACTAACATCCCTACCCATGGGCAGTTAACACTGCTCTTTCAGTGTCACAAAGGTGGCTGTGCTGGAGGTTGGGTACCAGGGCCAGCCATACCCACCAGGGTTTCCAGTCTACCCTCAATCCAGCACAGGTCACATTCATAGCTCCTATGAACAATCCTGTGCACCATGGCCGGTACTTGATCCTGGGTGACTAACCCCTCTGCCACTACTCCAACAGGGGGATGGGCCCCATCCTCTGAAGTGGTTCCACCCGAAGGGGGTGCAGGGCCAGCAGAGGGGGCACCACCAGTTTGGGTCCCAGACATGCTAGGACCCAGAGCCACAGCTGGCTGAGGTAGGGTAAGCAGATCACCAGGAACTGGCCTACTCTGAAGTGCTGTGGTTATGGAAGTAAAGCAAGACATATAGTTTAGTTATGAACAAAACCATTGTTAGTAATAAAAGTATGCCAGGAAATAACCCCATTACATTTCAATGTATATTATGTTAAACACAGCAATAAATAACAGAACAGTCAGTATATTAACAGCATGCCAGCAACAGTTATGGCATAAGGCCAACAGAATGGATAATTCAACAGGATATGTTAATATACAACCAATTTAATACATATCAATAATAAAACACATGCCCCAAAATAAAGTGTATGGAACAATATATGTAATAGTAAACAATAACCAAAGAATAACAATAATAAATATATGAAGATAAGAGGTGGGGAGAGAGAGAAATACAATCCATTAATATCATTATAGGTTATATAGTTGACAACAGTATTGCTATTTACTCTACAGCTCTGTCCTTTCTTTATGTGAAAAAGTGCAGTATAGCTGCTGTAGTATGTACATACCTCTCAAGCTATCCGCATGGGACAGTATCGGCCAAGCATTAACAATTGCAGGTACACAAATACACAGAACACTTGCACATCAGATGTACCTATACAGCTACCAAGGTGTACTGTGGGCTGATGTGGTGTTATTTTGATATTTACATAATAATTTCAATGATACAGGGAGATTATGCACTAGTAATTACATTCTGTGACAGCGTGACACTTGAGAGACATGTATATGTACAGTACAGAGAGTTAACAACTATCATGCTTTGCTTGGCAGGCATGGGAATAGAACACAATAGCAGTGACTGCAGAGGATATCTGGATCAAATGTTTTAATTGACTACAGCAAGCTTTAACAGACACTCCAGGCATGCAGTCATACCAAAGTTTACACATTTTATTTATTTTCTTTTATTATTATTATACTTATTTCCTTTATTTTCATGCTGTATTTTTACAATCCTGGTAATGATTGTACCAGTCTGTGACATGTCAACACACACTAATTTACTCATAATAAAGTCAACAATGTACTTTTACCTGGTAAAACTAGTACACCTCGCCCAAACACAGCAAACAATAACAAAAACATAGCTACTCAGTTTAATAAGTATTTCACAGAATCAATTCTTGCCTTAACCAAAACCCAACCTTAGTCCACCCTTTCTACAACATGTAAGGCAAATAATAATAACAATTCAACCTGTACATATGCCATTAATTAAAAAAATACTAAAACATTTAAGACCAACTACTCTGGCAGCAGATAAGCTCCCAGCTGATTTTCTTAAAATAGCTGCAGAAGCTGTAGCCTATAGCTGAATGTCTGGTGCCCAGTATCTGGAAAATATCTTACACCATCCCTCTCCATAAAGGGGATAGATCAAAAGAAATATCAGATCAACACCCCATTGCAATCCTCTCTGCTCTATCCAAAATTCAGGAAAGGTACATCCATAGACAAATCATGGACCACTTTAGCACCCATAAACTTTTTATTAACAGTCAACACGGGTTTCGCCCCTCTCATAGCACCATTACCGCCTCTTGTCATTCATAGAAACTGTAAACAAATATAGAAACAATAATAATTTTGTATCAACTCTCTTTCTAGATCTCTCTAATGCATTTGATACAGTAGCACATGATAAGCTCATCAGTGTCCTTTCTACACTCAGTCTCTCTGCATCCACTATTACTTGGTTCCAAAGTTATCTAATATGGACACAGACAGTACAGTGGTGCTCTAATATTTCACCACTACTCCCAGTAACATTAGGTGTTCCCCAAGGCTCCATCCTGGGGCCACTACTTTTCTCCATTTTTATAAAAAACCTTCATACCTCTATACCTCATGCTACAGTCATACAATATGCAGATGATTCCACATTGAACTGTATAGTCCCCTCCATCCAAGAAGTTTGCACACTCACTCAAGCATCCTTTCTATCTGTTGTACCCTGGTTATCTGTCAGTCATCTAATTCTGAACCCATTAAAACAAAACTCTTACTTTTCAGCCCCACTAGATTCATGCCACATTCTCTACCATTCAACATAGTAGCGAAAAATAACACCATTATCTTACCTGTAACACAAACTAAGCTACTAGGCATTGAAATTGACTGTAACTTGAGATTTGACATTCACATTGCCATACCATAACAAAATTCCACAAAATACTAGGGGTTCTATATAGGAACAAACCTTTCCTGACAAAAACAACCAAGGAAACCATAGCCTCTTTACACCTACTCTCTACACTCACTTACACCTGCTCAAGTCTCATTAACCTAATAAAAGCAGATATCTTAAAACTAGAAACATGCTACAATAAAATTGCTGGATTTCCCACTGACTATCCTTATAAGACCCACCACTGTACAGCTCTGAAACAACTGCAATGGCTAGAATTCACCCATCTACTACTGTATAACCAGCTAACGCTATCCCATAAGATCCTACATCACCCAGCTAAAACTCCTGCCCTAAGAAATGTACTCCAGCTATAAACTGGGAATAGAATATTATGAACAAGTAATAAACAGCTATTAGAATACTGTGGTGGTGGTGCTGCGGTAGCATTGTTGCCTCACAGTAAGACGTTGTCTTGTTCGATTCTCAGCTAGAGCGTCTTCTGTGTGGAGACATGCGTGAATGGGCATACCTTCATTGAAGGTTGTGCGTCACAGCTGGTAACTCGGCACGTAAAAATCTACTGCCAATCATCAGCAGACCGGATTTCCGCTGTGGCTGTGGCGACCCCTAACCAGGAAAATCTGAAAGACACAACAACAACAACAACAAACAGCTATTAGAAGTCTCTAAGGCCAACAACTCTGCAGATGGATCCCTGTACTTTACCTGTATGGCCAGAAGATGGAATTCCCTGCCCTCAACATCACTAGCAAATCCTCAATAGCAGAATTCAAAACATCCTTAAAATATCACCTGGCTAACAATTGACTTTGCTTCTGCTCCACTCCAGGGTAGTATATCTTCTTGTAAATAATCTCTAATTTTCTACTCATTTACTCATTTGCCCATGTTTACCACTATGTTTGAATGTTACCTGACCTTAGATAAACTATTGTTAAATTTGAATTAATTTCTTCTATTATATATTGTACAGCTCTGTAGACTTGATTGCAGAGCTCTGCTGAATTGTTTGCTTTGTTAAATGTGTCTCTTTCATATGTAACGTATGTAATGTATTGTGTTATTGATGTTATTTGTGAATCATTTCTCCCCAGGCCTCCACTAAAAAGGACTATTTGTCCAGTCGAACTTTCACAGTAAACAAATGTAAAATAAACAAATAAATAAATAAATACATTTACCTGTAGTTCCTGTGGAGAGAATATCTGTTAACATTACGTGACTGATACTGTAATACTTGGTACTACATAGCACTGGATTCGAACCCTGGTCTGTGTGTGGCAAAATGTACTTCCTACAGAGCATTTAGCAAAACTGAGCTACTAAGCCTCTGCTGATTGCTGATTGACTGATATTTGCCTAGAGCTCACCTGGCACTAAAAATATGACCTGTTATTAGTAGTAGTAGTACAGTTTTTATACTAGACTGCAGTGATAGATGAACCCACATGCATGAAATTCAAGCCTGACAGAAACACTAGGTATATTATTAGTGTGTTATAATATCTATGAAGTCACAAACAATACCTGATTATGGGTTATTATTTGTAGTTTACAACTTGTACACTGGTATACCTGACTGCAGCACTGTACCTCATAGCTTGAATGCTTCTAGCTGAAATGCAATGGTGAAGACAAGACAATCCGGATGTACAATATTTACCTTGGTGTTATTGCTATTGGCCCATGTGTTGTAGACCAGTTGTCATAAGTCATTTCATACAAAACAGCTCCAACACTACACTTATTGCATGACAGACTTTATTAGATATACCTTCATGCAGATACTGATATTATTTTGTGTTTTTATTGAAGAACAGTTGTAATAATCAGTTTTTTTGCAAAACAGCCCTGCTTCCACACTTAATGGACAACAGACTTTATTAGATATACCTTCATACAGAAACTTATATTATTTCATGTTTTTATTGCAGAATAATTGTCATAATTGATTTCTTGCAGAACAGTCCTACTTCCCTAGTCAGTGCACAATGACTTTATTAGAGATATCTTCAATCAATTACTGGTATAGTTTTAAGTTTTTATTGCCCAACAGTTGTCATTACATAGGTGTCGCAATGCAGCTGTAATTCCACAGTTAATGTACTACAAACTTTATTGCATATACTTTATTATGGTTAATGAAAAACCACATAAACAAAAAACATATAAAAATAAAACCAAGTGGTAAACTCAGACAAGTCCAACTAAAAGGAAGTCTACGGATGTTGTTAAAATTTATTATGAGCGCTTTCATGCACCAAACGTATATGCACTTCTTCAGACAAAAATTTAAACAACACTACAACCATTTATACCATCATAGGTAAATTGAATGTAATTAAAAAGCAATTAAACACAATATAGATACAATTTAAAAATTAAAGCTATCCTACACTAGGAAAAGCTCCAATAAAAACCTCCCAAACAGCACTCCCAGTTCCAAGAAAAATTCTTCACCATAAAAAACACATTATCTGTTCCTAAAACTTATATTACCTTAACGTTCCAGTGCTTTTAACCTAAGTAAACATTTTATAGAACACATGTCATTGATCCCAGGGTAAACATCCATAATAACTCCTGTTCTTCGAGTTTCAAATGTTTCTACAAATTTGTTGTACCACTGTAATACAAAACTGCATATTAAACTATTAGTAACTATACCTTTAGATATAGCATACATATGTGTTTTAATTGATGAAAACTGGGCATGATTGACAGGAAGTTAGATATATACACCCTGACTTTCACAACTGAATTTATCATGAATAAAAGGTAGACCCTATTTTAATAAACTTACAATAACTACAACACCCACATTTATACATGTCCTTTCCAGCTTTGTATTGTTTATGTGGTAGCTCAAACAACATTTTTAAAGAGGGTGCTTTACTAAATACCATTGATGGTTTCAGGCCTAGAACTGTATTAAGCCTTTGATCTTGTGAAATAAGGTCCCAATTGTTATTTAGGACTTCTCTAAGTAGTGGGGCTAAATCATTGACCCAAGGAGCCAACTTGTCTTTTATAAATCTCCAATCATGGAATGAATCAAATTTGATGGATAAGAGAACATTATTCCTGGTCAAAGTCATCATCATTAGAACACATTTCACCAATTGACCTTTGACAACTCCTTTCTTTTGAAAGAATGGATGATTGCTAGTGAAATGTAAAAAAGCATTACTATAAAGTGGTTTCCTATATATCTTAGTTCGATATCTTTTATGTTCCACATCTTGTTTACCCTGGGATCAATGACATGTGTTCTATAAAATGTTTACTTAGGTTAAAAGCACTGGAACGTTAAGATAATATAAGATAATGTTTTAAATTGTATCTATATTGTGTTTAATTGCATAAATGGTTGTAGTGCACTTGGTTATTATGGTTAATGCTTTAGTCATCCCTGCTTATGGCACTGCAGTTGGCAGTATGCACTTCTTGCAGTACATGTGTGAGTCCACATTCATTGCAATACAATCTTTACTGTTTATTCCTAATCACAGTTAATGCTTTACTCTTTCTTGCTTATTTGACTATAGATAGCCAAATACATCTGCTTTGGCAGCTGTTGGGAGAGAAGCACACCATTATGCATGCCAGTTTGGACATTTTCAGATCATGATGGTTGTGACGACACTGCTCACCTGTGCTGGAGATACCAGTTGCACTGGTGAGGTCCCTGGTAAATTCCCTGCATCAGCTGGTCATCATGGTTTTTGACAAGGAGTCTGACCATGACCCTGGACTCCAGAATGTCACAACTATCCTTCAGAGACAAAACTCCAATGGATTGTTCTGTATTCCTTTCACACCATTGGGCAGCATTTAAAAATGCAGTGCATTGCTTAGAACCATGCAGACCAGTGCAGCTGAGCTAACATTATCAGCTGCTATTTTGTTTATGCAGTGCTTAGTAGGACTTAGCAGGTTTTAGCAGAGCCTAGCTGAGTGCAGCAGGCCAATATCTAAAAATAATTTGCATAATTTGTATTTCAAAAATAAATGCTTACTTGCCCTTCTGTGTTCTCAAACCCTGCACCTACTGCACATGAGGCTGTAGCTCTACCCATTTAGCTATGTAGATATGTGGAATTGTACTATACCTTTACATATACCTCTGAGCTACCTTTAAGCAGTGCTGAGCACCATGCCGTGCCATGCAAACCACTCAGCTATGCTTAAACATGACCTTTAGATAAATAATTAAATGCATCCAGTTTCTATTTTTAGATGTCTGTTGTCTTGACACTGCTTAGCACTGCTGCTCTCTGTGCCACATCATGCAAACATGCCTTTAAAAATAAAAATGAACACAAAAAAATGAAAATAACATTGGGACTACTACTATTAAACAATGCTGGGAGTGTCTTGCTCAACTAAGTACACAATTCGTACTACACTCCCTACACTGATTCAATAACCATATTCTACAGCTCTACCTCGCCAATGCACAACGATTAATAGGCATGGAGTGCTGCTGAGAGGGAACCATGTATACGGCCACAGTAGAACTATGTGTAGGCTCTACACTATGCCTGCACAGATTTTATTAAATCTATGAGACTATGTTTTCTTTTTACCAATTTTTATTCAACTCCAAAATTACATAAATTGCCCAGTTCTTGACTTCCCTTCGATTTTACACCTCCTAAGCATTATTTTGCATGAATTGCCCCAACAGAATACATTCATTTCAAAGTAACTTGTTCTTTCTCTTTCTAAAAGTTATTTAATTTTTTAGCATATTGTAAAGTTTTCTGTTATATTTATCACATTATTCATTTATTTGTGTTTTTTAAGACTTTGTAATCAGAAGGAATTTGACTGAGGGCAATGGGTGAGGTTCCGAGATCCTATTTTCATGGGTAAAACTGTTCATGCCACTAGTATCATGAGATGCTGATGGTGTTGAATATAGTAAACTGTGCCCTTTTAGAATACTCTGAAACTTATTCAAAAGTATAAGACAACAGAGAAGAAAAACAGCAAATAGTGTTAGTGATTTCATTGCAGGAAAAAATGTACTCACATCCATAAGTGGGTAATTGCATGCCCCATTACCACTTTTGAAATGTTGTGAGACATTATCAGAAAGCAAGCACTTACTAATTTCCCTGAGGATATGATAATCTGGATAACAGAAGTGGAAAGTGTCTAAGCTGAAGAAATTGCTAAACATGGTAACATCTGTTTTGACAGCAGGGCACATCTGTGCAAGACGAGTTTACCAAGCTTGACATATCACTCTAAGTGAACCCCAAGTGGTTGTCTAAATAACCACATCAGTTTCCACAGACAAAGAGGGAAGTCACTGATTCCTGTGTTTGATAAGGCTCAAGGTTTACATGTTTACAATGCAACCAAGTGGAACATTGATGTTGATGTGTCAAAGGAGAAATGGAGGACAAACACTAAATAAAGGAGTTTGCAGAGGTAGTATCATTCATGGTATCATGGTAATTGTGAATTGTCTTTAAACTGCAGTTGTTTTGGATTATAAAAATAAACCATATCACATCTTATTAAAGGTTGAACAAACTATTATTTGGCTAGATACTGCATCATACACAACAATATTTAAGCCTGAAGTTGCTAAAAAGTGTTACTTGCTTGGGCAGTTTACTGCAGTTAGAGGCACAATGATGAAATGCATCATAACAGACTTAAGCACATACATTTCCAGTACTTTAACCAATTCTGTTCTGTAAAAAGTAGATCACGCCTATTAAACTGAGGTGATTTGTTTTATAAATTCACAAAAACCCAAGAAGAGAGTAACTCTGTGACCTCAGCTTACTGGGATTTATCTAAAGTATTTTACATTTTGCCCGCCACTATAGCATCATCAAATAATAATGAACCTCATCATAAATCCCAGTATAATGCAATGGATTGCTAGCTGGCTGAGTGACAGACATACTCTACTAGAGTTAATGGAATACTTTCCTGCAAAACCTTGTCATCAGTTTTGTTCCATAGAAATCTATTTTGGAACCACTTCTAATTGGCATCTAATTCACTGATGTCAACACAGGCATTAAAGGCCTCTGACTGACCAAGTTCATGGATGTCTAAGTCTGGTGCTATCATCAGCTCCTCCAAAGGCACATGTATCACTAAGATGGCTTAACTCAGGCAAGCTCATGGTGTCTGGAACACAGCGTAAAGATGAATGGCAAAAATGTAGTGTCTTACAGCTAAGGAAGAGAAAATGTTCACATACCTACCACATAAATGACACTGCATCTAATGTAGGCCGTGTTATTAGCAACATAGGCACCTGCATGGGTAATGAATGTTCCTTTGACCAACAAATATCTTCTGTTGTTAGGAAAGCCTTTTACCTTAACTAACCTGCTTATTAAGGGCATCTCCTATTGGTCAAAACAGGACTCCATTCCACTGTATTGTTCCCTCATCAGGTTCATACTAGAATACTTTGTGCTCTTCAGTATCTACGTGTCCAAGTACCTAATCCAATTTGAAGAAAACAGCATTTCCTCAAAAAAAAAAACTTGATATTAGCTTCTATTTTATCCAGAACATCTAAGCCTATAATCCTGGTCTCAGCAGGGTGTTTTCTGCCTTGCTTATAAAGCTGCAAATGACCAAGTCTTAATTGATTTACTACATATCTGCAAAACTGATAGCAACACAAATATAAGATTAAGGGGCTTAAATCTATATTGTAACATATATAGGAATTGTTGGTATGGCAGACATACTTAGAAAATAATTTCCCACCTCTGGAACAGATGCATACTTTCTATAAAGCAAATTTTCCGCACTCTCTTATCTTTAATTTAGTTGACTAGATGGGGAACTATAGATTTAAGCCCATGTCTAGCCCTTGTATCCTTTATGGACACAGGGAATAAGTAGTTCATTGCACCTGTGAGACTGTTGTGATTAAGCTTTAAAGGGTTAACTGATGTTTTGTCGAGTGTTAACCTTTCAACCTATTACTCAGGTATAAGATACGTGAGGGAACATAAGCATTAAACAAAACATATTTTGACAGAGGGCAAATCTATGGATTCCAAAGAAACTATAATGGTGAATCTAGAGCAATGAGGAAGAAAAGATAGTGCCACTGTGTCACTTTAGAATATTTAAGTTGGTGCTTGTAATTGCTCCAGGTAATGACAGACTACACACATTGCAGAATGGTGTGCACATTCTAATATGGCGTGTGCATTGTTTATTTTAATATCTGTTTCAAATTTCTGCAGCTACTGTTTTAATGCACTAGATGTTATCAGCTCAATAAGGCAACCACAGTGGTGCAGCAGTTAGCGTTGCTGCCTCACAGCAAGAGGTTCTCAAGTTCAATCCTTGGCTGGGGTGCCTTCTGTGCAGAGTCTGCATGTCCTCCCTGTAGTTGTGTGGGTTTCCTCCAGGTGCTCTGGTTTCATCCCAAAGAGATGCTGTAGGTGGACTGGACACTCTAAATTGGCCCTAGGCATGTGTGTGCCTCCTGTGGAAGGTTGGGCACCAGGCTGGCAATTTGACACCATAAAACTCCACTGCCAATCATGAACAGACAGATGATCCACTGTGACAACCATTACCCTGGAAAAAGAAGATGTTATCAGCTTAACATAATGCTATTTATTGTCCAGGGAAGACAGAGCAGTAAATGGTGAAGACCCTTTCTCTTTAAGGTATGTCTCATAAAAACAATTCATATAAACTTTTCTAATTCTCATCTTATGATAAAAAAAAAACTGAATGTGTAAGAGATAAAAAGGAAGGAATGTGAAAGCTGAGGAGCCAAAGTATCAGACACGAGCATTTGAATAATGAAAAAGATAAATTGACTAATAAAAATCTGATATAAAAATTGTGGCTATGTTTTTCCTAGGTTTTCCTTTCCCATCTCCATGAGTTCCATAAACTTACCCTGCAATTCAGCATATATGCATTATATATAAACCATTATAAGTCATTAACCACATTTATTTTTTCCCATTTTTCTACATAAGTTCAGATTAGCCCACCAAATGTTGCCACCTCTCTCGAGTCAGTGCTACTCTCCTACTCTCTGACAGTCATATTTACTTGTCACTGGTCTTTTCTCATGCATGTCATCAAAGCCCTTGCTGGGTGTCCTCATTTACTCATGCCTTCTTCCTGTCTCTCCCAAATCTTATTACTGAAGTAATCTTCAGCTTACCTGTACAAGTATCTGAACCAGCCAAATCTGTTCTCTTTGACCTTCTCTGCAATTGGAGCTACTTTGGCTTCTACTCTGATATCATAGTTTCTTCAACAGTCCTAAAGTATGCATCCTAGCACCCATTTCAGGCACTTCATCTCCATCATCTCTCATTTCTTCTAGTGTTCTGCCTTAACTGTCTGGGATTCTGTATTATACAGAACTACTGGTCTCATTCCTATTTTGTATGTCTCACTTTCCAGCTTCTTTGGCATCTTTATCTCACACATTACCTCTGACACTCTGTGTCTGTTAGATGCATCCCCACTTGAATCTACCTTTGATCTACTCATTCAGACTGTTCTTCTTAAAAACTACCCCAAATAAGTGACGCAGTGAACCTGTTTAACTATTTTCCCTTTTGTCTAGTTTTCAGCTTCTACTGATTTCTCCATAAGTTGTAATGACAAATGTCTTGTCTGAACTCAGTTTCATACATGTGCCTTCAGTTTTGCATTCCTTTCCCCTATTATTTGCTGAAGTTCATGCTTAAAGTCTGCTTGCAATGCCACATTGTCTTCATTCAGCAGCGTTGTTGATAATTACACTCTGATCCATTTGCTAATGTAGTACATCACGAGTAGGAACAGTAGTGGACCATGAGCTGGACCTTGATACAGAAGCGCTCGGTACCCCTCTGTCTGTCTGTACATTGTTCATATTTGGACATTGGGTACTTATAGGCAGCCTGCACTCATTCAAGCATTTTTCCGGGAGATTGAACCATCACAGGACTACGCAAATTAGATTTCATGGCTCCTGTCATATGCTTTCTCCAAGTCTAGAAATATCCAGATGGGCTCTTTCCTCATCTCTAGCTTCTTCTCTACTTTCTGTATTACTGCGAGGCTGGTTGTGCCATATCCGGATATCAGTCAGAACTCATAGTGTACTTATTTGTTTATGAAACCCCACTCCAGCACTTACATGCTGTATGGTAGGTGTTTGATACCTTTTTACTGCCTGTAGTGTTGAATATTCCATTTATCTTTGTACTCTTGAACTAGGATATTTATTTTCCAGTCATTTGGGATACAGCTTTCTCTCCATACTGCTATGTGTATCATCAGGAATAATTTCTCCTGAAACTTAATTGACATCTTGATCATTTCTGCTGTGACCTCATCTGACCCTACTACTTTCCCTGACTTCATATTCCTTAGTGTTGCTCTAAGTAATGGGTAGTGTTTTCTTTCACTGTAGCCTGAAAATAGTGCAGTTATGATTTCTATAGTATTTTCTTCACTCAGAAATTGCTGGAAGTACTCTATCCATCTGCACTTGATGTCTTCTAGACTGGTGGGCAGGTTGTTGCTGGCATCCCTTCTGAATTATGTCTAAGGGCTATCTTCTTTAAGTCTCTGCTTTTGCCTTGGAACCTGATAGACTTTATTTGTGCCATCTGCTGAGTCACTTTCTAGAAGCTGGTAGTGTACATCTGATGCCTTGTTCTTTGGTATTGTGATTGTTCACTTAGCTTTTTTTAGGCAATTAGAATTCCTTCTTAGCTTGGTCAATAATTCAACACATCTTCCATGGCAATCTCCTTGTGGAAATGAAATTGACTTTCTCATTTCTCACAAGTTATTTCTAAAAGCTCACTCAGCCTGTCACCCTAAATAAACCTCTCCACTAACTATTTCTTATGTTTATGGATGACAGGTGATCTTATTAATTGCTTTACCCAACTCTTCTTCACAAACAGATCAGAAGTTCTGACAAGAACATATCCCTTTTGTCCTTTAATATTTCATAGGGAAAAACCCATCTCACTGAAAAATTCCAACTGATCATTTGCCAAATTCTCTCAACAGATGACATAAAGTACTGTCCAAGGATACCTAGAAGCAGAGTCAGCTCTCAAGATATACCTTACAACTTGCTCATAGGGTAATAAGATGCCTCACAATACCCATTGTCTGCTGTCTGGAGTCAATATTTGAGAATGACATCAAAGAAACCTCCTTTTTTTCTTCTACTTAGCCAACATTTTGGCACTCATTATTTGAAGTACAGTAGTACCTTATGTCTTTTACAATACTTGGGAATGAAAATTTGCATAAACTGGATTTTGTGTGCTTTATGCCTAGATGGTATCAAAAAAGAATACCATGGGCTATGTGAAGAAGTGTCTGACAGTAGGTACTTGCTAGCTGCTGTATTTTTTCTCCCTACTGTCCCCCTTCAGGAGCCCATTTCAAGTGTGGTAACCCTTTGTCTTAGCATGCACACTTCTCCTGTCCTAAAGAATAAGAAACCTCCCTAGCTATTCCTACCAGATTTTGTGAGTTGAGGTATGAGAGCTATGCCTGTCACAACTCTCACTTTATGATTATTCCCAGCCTCCCATCCAGAGGATGTCTAGTATCTTTTGACAGCTTTCATCCAGATTTAGGCTTACTGCTATCAAACACATTTTGTCCTGAAGTATACCCTACCAAGAAATTCAGCTGAAGTAAAGCTTGGTGCTACTACACACCTCTTTACTGATATAATAACATCACCAGTCTATTATGAAGGTGTTGGTAATGTCTGGGACCCTTCTTGCTACCTTCCAATCAGGATATCTGTCAGTATATCACCACACACAGATACCTGCTTCCTAACATACCCCACATCCTAGTTCAAATGAACCTTGGTCACTGGCATGTAGAAAGATTTATATTCATGATTTTTGCCTGAGTAGATTGTCTAGGAAAGTAATAACCCCATATAACAACTAAAGATTTAAAAGTAGTTATGTCTAATACAGTATCCCTCTTATCAATAGTTACTTTACCATCTACCAGAATAGAATATTAACCTCTGAGATAGTATAGATCAATCAAGTTTACATTGTTCTCCTATTACTGTCAAACACGGTCGCATGATGTGTTTATATTGTTTTCCAACTACTGTAAAATGCTGTTGAATGATGTATTGAATTTACTGATTACTGTAATTTCCTCATTTTATCTAATGTTTCTCATTATTATATTGCTTATATATTGCATTCATAATGTGGAGCTTTTCTCCCCGGGCCTCCGGTGATAATGGGCAAATATGCCCAGTTGGACTTTTCCCGGTAAACAAATGTAAAATAAAATTAATGCATTTTCAGGACAACCTATCACTAGACCATTGCTAACTTTCTTACTTATCAGGCTTGCCTTGCTCACCTTATCCCAGTGGGGAATTTGTCCATACATGCATCACTTGATTACACTGGAAATATCTAACCCCAAGGTCTTATCACTTAATAAAACCAGTGATATAGAACCAATGATATTCCTTATTTGTCTGTGTTATCTGTTGTCATGGTTTTTATGTCTCCCTCCGCAGGTGCTAGATGTAGATCAGAGTGAATGATATACCTATAAGAAGCTTTCCTGTGAGTCCATATAAGTACTGAGCGCATGCAAGCAAGAGTGCCATTTTGAGCGAGCAGCCAGAGTGTGAGGATGCAAGTATGTAGTCAGTCAGTTAGTTAGACAGTTTAAGTTTAATGCTCCTGCCATCCATCCCAATGTATTTGTATACAGTAAACTACTTACGTGAACACCCAGGTCTCAACATCTTCTTAATGCACGTAAGAAGAGTGACATGGTGTCAGAATGGGATCCAGAGTCACAGCTATGAGGAAACTGGTTAAAGACAGAGGAATATACAAGAGTGAATCATCCCTACTGCTCACACAACTCACAAAACAGGTCAGAAATAAATTACAGGTACTAAAACTTGATTAAATTATTTTTTTTGTTACAAATATAAAACAAAGCACTCATAATGCCCAAAATGAATTTCATATTTCACAGAGTACAGTATTTTGAAGAGCTTATTGTACATTTGATTACTATTACAAGTACCTGGCTTGTGTGAATGTTTGTACATAATTACAAGGGCCATTTTGCATTGTGTTTTACTATAACCTGTGTGCATGGCAGAAGGGTTTTACATATTCGCACCACTTGTGTTTGATAACAATATTGTAGAAAATTGGAGAGTGTTTGAGCAGGAATATGATATTTTTATATAGGCTGCTTTCTCTGACAAAGACACACATACAAAGGCATTTATTCTGATTAATTTAACTAGTTCAGAGGCCATTGAAAGAAAGTGTTCATTTGTGTATGCACCTGCTATATTTACAGGGGAGGGGAAGACCACCATATAGTGGTATCCACTGAAACAAGAGAAGACCCAGAGTGCTTAAAACATAAATTTAGAAAAATGTGTAACCCCCGCAAACAAATATTACAATATTACTTATTTTACACAAGGGATCAGAGGCCTGGTGAAATGTTTTCAGCATATATAACTGATTTGAGAAACAAGGCTAAAATGTGCAGATTTGGTGATTTGAGAGATGAGCTGATAAAAGACAGGCTTGTGTGTGGTATTAATAATGACACAGTGAGAAAGATTTTGCTTCAAGACAATGATTTAACTTTGAGTAAGGCCATTGAGATTTGTCAGATATACAAGCTTACAGAAATGTATATAAGTATGTTTACAAATGAGAATAGTTGTAGAAGGCACAGTGACAAAGCTCAAGTAGATAGTATGCAGCACATGGTTAAAAGAAACAGGCCCAAGCACATTGGAACTACGACAGGTCCTGCAACAGTCAGTGGGAACTTTTCAGCAAATTCCAGGGCATGCTCAGTGAAGCATAAGGATGAGTCAGCAAAGCCAAAACATGTGCCACCACCCAGCTTCATAGTCAACTGTCATAATTGTGGTTAAAACTCAAGAACCCAAAAGAGAAAAGTGCTTAGCTTTTGTTCAGCAGTGTCATTCTTGCAATAAGTGGAATCATTTCAAAAGGTTTTGTAAATCAAATAAGGCACATTCTTTTATTAAAAGAGGGCATTCCAAGAGGCAAGTTGATCAATTATAAAGGTGCGACCCTTCTTTTTATGTTGAAGGTGTGTCTGTGCTTGGTGAAATAGTCAGTGAAGTAGATTTGTGGGCAAAGAATGACATCTTTTGTACTGTTTTGATTAATGAGAGTCCTGTAGAGCTCAAAGTAGATACTGGTTCAAAGTGCAATGATATGTCAGCAGAAATGTTTGCTAGAGTTAAAGCTGCAGAACAACTTGATTTAACAAAGTGTGCAAAACTTGTTGCTTATGGTGGTGAAAAGATTCACACTGAAGACTCAGTAGTGCTTTCATGCTACTCTGCTGACATCATCTATGTCTTGCAATTTTACGTAGTCAAGAGACACATGCAGTTATTATTAGGCCTCAGAGACAGTTTAAAAATGGGACTGCTTTCATTTAACATAGAAGTTCACCATGTAAGCCTGAATGACAACAACTCAAATTTCACCCAAACTATTTTTGCTGAGTATGCTGATATGTTTGCAGAAAAATTAGTCAAACTACCAGTTGTGCACTCCACGAACTTAGACCCAAATGTCAGCCCAGTTATCAGGCCAGCATTGAAAGTTCCAGTAGCTATACAGAGCAGAGTCAAAGCCAAGCTAGACAGAGTGGTACAGCTAGGAGTAATTTGTCCAGTAGAAGAACCTACTGAATGGGTGTCCTCCATGGTAGTAGCTCATAAGTAAATCACAGATGATATCAGAATATGTATTGATCCAAGAGATCTGAAAAAAGCACTAAAAAGGCCTCATCATCCAATGCACACAGTTGAAAAGGTTGCTGTCTTCATGCCAAATACCATTGCTTTTTCCTGTCTTAGATGCAAAGAGCTCCTTTTGGAAAATTTTGCTTGACAGAAAATCTTCATTGTTAGCCACATTTGGTACATCATTTGGAAGATACATATTTCTGAGAATGCCATTTGGGATAAATTTTGCCAGTGAAGTCTTTTAGCTTGCAATGGAGCAAATTTTGTCTAGCTATCCTTGTGCAATTATAGCAGATGATATTGTACTAGGAGGCAAAGGTGAAGCCAAACATAACAGAAACCTCAATAAAGTTCTGGAAAGACCACATCAAGTGCATCTTAAACTGAATCCTCAGAAGTGCAAGTTCAGGCTACAAGAAATTACTTATGTTGGTCACTTGTTTATCAGTTCAGGCTTATGACCAGGTCCTTCCAAGCAAACAACAATTATTGAGATGCCAGTTCCAAACAATGTCCAAGCCCTACAATGTCTTCTTGGCGTGATCAACTAGGTAGGCAAGTTCATTCCAGATTTAAGCCAGCTTTCAACACTGCTCAGAGAACTGGCATGCAAAGATGTAATTTGGTCATGGTCAGAACTGCAAAAGAGAGTATTTGATGTCCTGAAGCAGAAAATTGCCAGCAAACAAACTCTCAGCTTCTATGATGTTTACAAACCAGTCACTTTTTCCTGTGCTACTTCTAAATTTGGGCTAGGTGCTATCATTCTTCAAGAGGGTAGACCAGTAGCCTATGCATTGAGAAGTCTTACCCAGTCCGAGAAGAAGTATGTCCAGATTGAGTAAGAGCTTTTGGTAATTGTGTTTGCATGTTCAAAATTTCATGATTATATTTATGGTTGACCTATTCAAATCAAAACTAAACAACAATCTCTTGTTACTAGCTTGAAAAAGCCTATGCATACAGCTCCAGCCAGATTGCAACATATGATGACCAAATTGCAGAAGTGCAAGTACAATCTTCTTTATACAAAAGGCAAACTTCATTATCTTGCTGATACTCTATCCAGATCACCCAGAAAAAAAACAGAACAGCATGGCAATGAGCAACTTGATTATGAGGTCATGAACGTGAGAAAATTATCTGAGTTTGATGAGCTCAGAACTCACACAACTTCAAATCCAATTCTTCAGAAGCTCAACCTCTTTATCGGTCAATGATGGCCTTCAAAGCAATCTTGTTTACCAGTAGAAGTGCAACCTTATTTTCCATACATAGATGAGATTTTTCACAGACAATGGTATCATCATGAAAGGTCCTAAAGTGATTGTTCCAAAATCCTTGCAATAAGAATATATTAAGATCTTGAATCGTGGTCACCCAGGAACTGATTCTACCAATAGAAGGGTGAGAGAGCTAGTATTTTGGCCTTCTATGTCAAGAGATATTGATAAAGTACTTTCATCTTGTTCAGTATGTAATAGTACAAAACCACATTAACAGAAAGAACCACTTCAGTTAAGCCAGATTCCTGAACTACCTTGGTTGACAGTAGCCACAGATATATTTGAATGGAATGGTCAGCACTACTTCATGTTAGCAGAGTCTTATTCAAATTGGTTCGAGATTGACCTGCTTCCCAACCTAACTTCCAATACTGTCATTACTAAGTTGAAGTGACATTTTTCTGTACAAGGTAGCCTGCAAAGTTGAGTTATTTCTGACAATGGCACACGATTTACAAGTCAGCAGTTCAAGAGACTTGCAGAAGAGTGGGATTTTGTTCATATTACGAGTAGTGCTGAATACCCCCAGTAAAATGGCTTAGCTGAACATGCAGTTCAAAGTGCAAAACTGCTGTTAGAGAAGTCCAGATATGACAATACTGCTGTTTTTCCTAAACTTATGTCTCAGAAACATTCCTCGTGATAAACATTGTGGTTCACCTGCCCAGAGACGTGTGATGAGACTAACCATTACCACACTACCAATCAGCAGTAATTTATTGGTTCCATGTGCTAAGAACAACAAAGAAGTAAAAGCCCATCTGTTGAAAAAGCATTTGTTCCAGAAGTATTACTATGATAAAACAAGAAAACTGCTCAGTTCATTGAAAAAAGGGAAGATAGTGAGGATGCAGACGTCAAAAGGTTTTCTTTTTTTTTTCCAACATGTTTTTATTCATTTTATAGTACAATAGCTTAACAGTATAGTAACAAGAAAAAAAACAAATAAACTATATACAATGTCCATAACAACTTAAAAAGCAATATACATAGGAGAATACTTAATATTTCTCTAACAGATTAGACAATTTTGTCCAAGCAATTAAATGATGAGGTGTATTGTTAGTCCTTGCTTTTATAGTAGCAATCTCATTCTTACAAATGTATTTCAGAAGATGAATAAACTCAACATTAAAGACAGGAGTAGATTGGGGTTTCCAATTTTAGTAACAATTTTCCTTGCTATAGAGAGAATACACCATAGTAAAAATGTTTGGTTTTTAGGAATGACTTTAGGAACAGGAACATTGAAAAGGATAAGGGAGTCAGAAATTGTACAATTGTCATTCCATAGAGTTTTACAAAGATATTTAAAGTCAAACCAAAATGGGGAAATTATTTTGCAATTAACAACCATATGCATCCAGTCAGCATCAGAGAGTCCACATCTCCAGCATTTCATTTCATCTTCCTTGTACATTATTGCTAGTCTTTGTGGAGTGAAAAAAAACAACTGTGTAAAAATTTCCATGTGTACACACACTAGAGCAGGGACGATGTGGATTGCTTCATCAACTGTAAACAAAGTTTTTTTTTATATTTTTCTGAGAATACTTGTCTATTAACATCACTTGAATAATTCCAAAAAAAAAACATCTGTTTTGCTAAAATCATTTCTGAGAATTGTATAAATAACAGATATGTATGAAGTTTTCTTGGGTGAGCTATTAATAATTGTTGACATAAAATCCAAGATTTTTAAGTTAATCTTATTATATGCCTCTAATGGATGTACAAGCTTTGTATACAAATTTGGATATCCAGCCAATTTCAGTTTTGTACACTATATCTGCTGATCAAATAGTCTGCAGAACTTATTTTATTAGCTGAGAGAAATTGATTCCACTATACTAGGTCACCCTTCTTAAATTCTAACATTTTCTGAGTATCAAAAGATATCAAACATTCATTTGTGTATGCAATAAGAAACATAATTATCAATAAATTCTTAACTAATTGATTAGAAAATATAAGCTTTTTATACAGGAGCAATATACGGTTTGTAAGAGGTGTGAAAACAAGTTTTGACCTTTCACTTTGAATGTATATTTTTAAAATCCATATAAAGATGTTGCATGTATTTGAGTATATAGTTCAAGCAATGTCCTATTACTATTAAGAAGTAGGGTTTCATGTACTGATTTCCAATATGATGTATAAGAAATATTATTCCAAAGCAACATTATGTTAATAAATGCAGAGTTTAAATAAAAATAAATATTTGGAAACCCTATACCTCCTTCATCCCAGCTTGTGGTGTGACAGAGAAGAGAAATTCTTGTTTTCTTTTGGATACCAAAGGAAGTTAAGTGATAAGTTCTAAATTTTCTGTCAAAACGTTTTGATTGCATTGTATATGTGAAAAGTGTTTGTCAAGAACTGAGATTGTATATTGTGGAATCACAAAGAATGGAATTCAGATAAAACTGGAAGCATTTGTTACCAGTGTTTGAACCAGTGTTACATCATCTTGCCTGTGACATAGATTCTAGTTCTCAGAGTCACTTGTCCAATGTTCCTGTTCATGAGAATATTCCATCAGCAGTCCCCATTCCTGAGAAAATCCCTGAAACTCCTCAAGCAGAATATTCCTCAGTGACTGTCCCTATTGCTACGTCCAGTCCTAACTCTTATGTCATGAGATCAGGTCGCATCTCAAAACCTACTTCCAGATACACGGCAACTTGGACATGACTGCTGTTTTTCTTTATTAGTGTCTGTATAATTGCATGGCTATTAAAATGTCATTGTTTATATGAAACAGCTCAGTAAAGAGGGAGGATGTAGATCAGAGTGTGTGATATACCTTTAAGAAGCTTTCCAGTGAGTCAGTACATGCATGTAAGTACTGAGCACGTGCAAGTAGCAGTGCCATTTTGAGTGAGCAGCCAGAGTGAGACCATGCAAGTATGTAGTCAGTTAGTTAGGTAGATAGTTTGTTTAAGTTTAATGTTCCTGCCATCCATTCTGATGCATTTGTATATAATAAACCACTTAAACAAACACCCAAGCCTCAATGTCTTATTAATGCAAATAAGAAGAGCAATACTAGGTAAGCCTTCTTGTACAATTATGCCTAGATCCCTAATGAGAGGGTACTTGTTTTGCTCATATCTTCATTTGGTCTGTCTTCTATTTCCACTTATAATCATGCAAGGTGCTGTGTGGTTGCTCATTTACTATGAGCTCTTTTAGCATGTCAAAAGGTGCAGAATCTTCATCTCATCAACCTATGGAAGTAAGTATTTCTTTGAACTTGCACTTCTCTTGTCTAAATTGTTTATGCTGATTACTTCTTTGCTCAAATGTGTATATAAAAGTATCAAACTTATTGCGCTCTTTATATAAATCAAACGGTTTTGTATACACCTTTACTTCAAAGGCTGAGTTTATAGTCCTACTCATATGCACATGACAGATAGTCATGAATTCATTCTCATGCAGTACCTTCTTCTCCCCGTCTTGTGCCATGGCCAGTTCATGCTACCTCTTCATTTTTTCCTGAGTGGTTTCATGATCCTTCATTATCTTGGCTACTTCAAGACATCCACCTCTGATACCAACTCTAGTCTCTTTAATCCAAGCTTCACACAAAGATTATCTGAGTTTCCATTAGCTACACATTGCAAATCTTACAATCTCAGCCAACTTGTTTCTACATTTAGATGACTAAAATGTGATGACATATAATGCACCTATTAACTCATTCTTGCTTAAACAATATCTGGGAGTCCTTTCAGTTTGTACGATGTTACTAGTTTTGTGGTACATTAGAATATTCTTCAGAAATTATCTTGCTTGTTTCCTAATGACTGTGTCAAAAAATACAATACATATTGTGGAATGTATGCTACTGCAGTGGTGGTGCTGTGGTAGCGTTGTCGCCTCTCAGACATTGCCCATTCAATTTTCAGTTAGAGCGTCTTATGTGGGGCAACATGCGTGAATGGGCGTTCCTTCGTTGAAGGTTGTGCATTAGGCCCGGCAAGCCAGCATGTAAAACTCTACTGCCAATCATTAGCAGACTGGAGTTCCACTGTGGTGACCCCTAACCGGGAAAAGCCAAAAGACACAAACAAACAAAATTGTGGAATGCATGCTGTTGAATATTTTACATAGCAGCTGCAGTGGTGCTCACAATTTTTGGTGACAAAGCTGTTTACAAGTCATGTAAATCCCAAGCATAACTATAGTCCATTTCTTCCACAAAAATATATGTCAGGGGCAGGGACACAGTCTTTCAATCTGTATTACCAATTTATATTCATAGGTTCATAGATTAGTTGATCACATATGTGTCTAGTCTCTTACAATTCCATAAATGTATATTAAATAGGTATTGTTGCATTTTCATTGCTGACCACCGACTGACATATGCAAGTGCAATTGGCCCAACGTCTGCGTGGTAAATGTGCACAGCTGCCTCAGATTATGGGAAATATGTTATGTACCCAATATGAACTTTATTCTAACGGAACAATTTGTACTCACTAGCTTCACATAATTTTTGAACCCCCTTTGCTCTGAGATCATTGCCTTCCAGTATGCAATCTTACAACCAGTAACTAAGACTTGATTAAAACTATTTTGCACATAATACATATATACACAAACATACACTTGTATCTCCGTATATCATTTCACACACACACACACACACACACACACACACACACACACACACACACACACATATACACGTACTCTTGCATCTCCATTCATCATTTCCTGAACACACACACACGTACACACACACACACACACACACACACACACACACACACACACACACACACACACACACACACACACACACACACACACACACACATTCTTAAGTGGGTGTATTGTTAAGTTTCCAGTATGAATACTCCTTCCCTCTTTCAGAGTATATGCTTCCACCAATCAGACTACTCTGACAACAAGATCTCTGTTACTAACAGTCTTGCATTAAATACATCAATATACTAACTTATAGTAACTTATAGCTTTGCACTTCCTCTTAAAAAAAAAAACAGATTTAAAATCATAGCTGTACCAGTGCTATGGGAGTATCATTATAAACTACAATTAAAAACTACTTGATAAAATACCAGCCATAAATGTTTAAATTTGAAGAAAAAAACAGTATTTTACTTAATATAAAATCAAACAATAGGACTATACCTAAATAAATAAAGGTACAAGTTAATATTGAGCTGCACTGGGAATAAATAAAACAATACACAAAATACACACATAGATGGCAACATAATAATGCTACCTATATCTAAATAATCCTATTCCTACCACTACATGGGGAATGCTGCAGTGTAAGCACCATGGATTTCTTTAACTATCCATTTGTTACGAGTTACACACACAGGCAGAATATCAGAGTTTGAGCTCATTAACTCTGGAAGAGCATGCTTCTTTCCTTTTCCTGCACCTTTGCTGTAAAGATACTTAACTACTCCTACTTTCGACTAAGCATTATCATGTCCATAGTTCAGAATAAACAGGAAGGTACTGTAATTTTAGTTCAACTTTCCTGCATGTTATAGGTTTCAAATTAAAGCATTTATTTTCTTTACTTTGAAAACCAAAGTTTTAACCACACAGAGATATTTTTATTCCAAATACAGTAATCTGGTATTTAACAGGTACAGTCTAGTTGTCATCATGTGATCAAGAAACATAGAATTTTATTTTAAAGACAGAATTTTTGGTTATTTTTAGTAATCCTTATTAATTATTTATTGATAGTTACATTTGTTTTTTTTTTTTTGTAAGTGAACACTTAGTATTAAGTGTCCATGGGCTGAAAGTGCTACAGTATTGCAACATGTGATATCCCTTACTTACCCTTTGTAACAGTAAATGAACATTGTGGACTGGATTCCATAAAATTTGCAGAATCCAGCACATTTCACTGATAACAGTACAACATTTGTGGATAACCAATAGAAAATTCAGGGGCAGGATTAGGAAACGTGTTTATAATATTAGAGTTGGCAGCACTATCAGTGCATTATCTAAACATGTTCTTGCTTTTGACCACACACATACCTTTAGGTTTATGGCTATTGAGGTAGTTAAGGTTAGTAAACTAGGTGGGGACATCAAGAATTTGACAGAGGTTTCAAAGATTAGGTTAAGGGCAGATACAGGTAAAGGTTTAAATGATAAACTACCACCGAAACCTGTTCTTAAAAGTAGGGTGCTATATAGATAATTATATATTCCTATATATGTTTTCTTCTTTTTTTTTTTTTTTTTTTTGACGTATCGGCATTGCACTTATATTTTTATTTTTATTTTTATACTAAACATACATTTTTTATGCAGTGTTTTTTGATATGTGTTCAGTGAAGGAGTGGTTTGGTTACTAAACAACTAATTATTACAGTAGGATGACTGACTGGATTTTTTAGCTTTTAACTATTTATTAAGGAATCACTGTTTTTTAATGTCTGAGAAAGCAGTTCTTTTAATACAGTGAAAGCACTTACATTTATTAAAGGAAAGTTTTATGCTTGATTTGTGGTTGTTTTATTGGATTCTACATTGCTTTTACTCACTTTATATGCTTTTGTATTTTATCAAATAGTGTCATGCTTGCCAGGAGAAAGAAATAGAGGATGTGATACAGGCTTTAGAGCACCTTAAAGTAAAGAAGTATGGATCTGTTTTTATTCATGTCAGTACAAATGATCACATCTGTAAGGTCTCTCTGTTAGTAGAGAACGTACAGCCCTGTTAGACCACATATCTTGTACAGGTGTTAGGACACATTTTTCAGAAATCACATATAGAAAGGAGAGTCAGGTCACTGTGAATGAAAATATTTTTTTGGAGTAAATACCTACATGAAAAAATGTCACATTTGGAAAAATGGAAATGTGTACAGCATCTGAGCCTAATTTTGGGCAGACATGTTTAGACAGGATGGTGTACATTTACAGAGATCAGATAAGAGAATTTTTGCAGCAGATATTTTGCAATATTTAAAAAAATACAAGGAATGATTTTTGCCACATCGAAAATGTAACAGTTCACAGACTGCAACATTTGATGTATCTCTGATAGTTGTTAATTCTAGCAGCAATAGTAATGTTTTTTTTATCTTTTTTTGTGTGTGTGCTACTGGAAACTTTGCTACATTCTCACATGATTGATGTTGTTATTGTTTGTGAAACATGGTTATCATATAATGACTAGAAACCAGTTCTGTCAGGGTATAATTTTTTTATGGTAATAGACATTCTAACAAAAAATCAGGTGGAGGTGTTATGATAAGGATTAAAGATAGTTATGAGACCTATGACTATTACATGTTCAGTGATAATACCAAGATTATAGATTGTGCAACTGTGACAATAAAGACAAACATGGAACATATAACAATTGTTGGACTATATAGACTACCAAAGTCAAATGCAGATGACCTAGAGGAATTTGTATATTTCTTATATGAAACACAATGAGGGAAGAACAATAGTGAGTGGGGCCTTATATTTACCAGAAAAACATTGAAATAATATTGATTCAACAACATTAGTAAAGCAATTATTCACAGCATAGGTTCAGGAACAGCAGTTTCTTCAGAGTGTAAAATAACCTACAAGAGAATGGAACATACTGGACACTGCTTATGTTCAGAAAATAAATTACTATTACTTCCTGTCAGGTTTTACCACCATTGATGTGCAGTGATCATAGGGATATAAAGCTTAGTTTGTTGCTAGACAATTCTGCCAAACTGAAATCTAAACCAAAGCACAGAAGGTTCACTGGAAAAAATGGCAAAAGGAATGTGGAAAGTTTTGAAATAGAAATTGTTTGCATGCAAAAAAAGAAAAAGAAAGAACATGTTTAACATCAGGATCTAGGCATTTAACATCAGGAGAATATATTTTAATAAAAAAACAAGATGCTCGATTAAGGCGAGAGACAAAAAAATGGAAGAAATGGAAAAGAAGTCAAACTACAACTTTTAAAAGAGTAAACAAACTGGACAGACAAATTAAACATTGTGTGAGATAAGATCAAGAAAATATTGAAGAACATTTATAAAAATATAGTGAGCATAACAGGAAACTATTTTATAGATGCTTATGATGTGGAAGGAATAATGCCATATAAACTGATGAAATGTGTGTAGATTCAAAATTTTATTCATAGACACAGGAGATTATAAATATATTTACAATATCTTATGCAAAGCAGTTTGGCTCCACAATGGGGATGGTAAATTGTCCAAGTGGCATCCAGGTAACCTCAGATACTGAAAGTAAATTAGATTATATTGTAAAAGTATTATGCAAGCTTGAATCAAACAAAGCACAGGGAGGAGAAGGAATTAATAATAATGAACTGAGAATACTCAGTAAGAACTTACAGAACCATTATATTTATTATTTACTAGGTTGTAAAAATATTGGGAGATTCCTCAATATTGGAAACATGCACTTGGTAAAAAGGGAAGTAGGACAAACCCAAAGTCATGCAGACTCTTAAGTTTACTTTCCTTTGTCAAAAAAACGGAGACGGTAATATTGGAAATGTTATTGTCAGAACTGGAAAGGTTGGGATTTGAAACCATGTAACAGCATGTGATGCAAGTAGATCTGTTACCACCATTAACATGATATTCTATAACAATATAATAGCTATGAATCTACAATGTTGCTGTGATGTCATTTATGTAGATTTAACTTCAGCAGTTGACTGGGTCATACAGAAAACACTGGTCAATAAATGAGAACAACTAGGTATTGATGTTGTTTTGATAAGATAAGATGGATAAAATGGATAGCTGTATGGCTTAGAAATAGGGCATGGCAAGTATCATACAACAACTGAACAGATAAAATTTGAGGTTATAGTAAAGGTGTTCAGCAGGGCTCTGTCCTAGGCCCATACTTGCTTAGATTGTATCTTTTGGATTTATCTATTTCATCTGATGTGTTAAACAGTCTGTACGCAGATGACTTGAAACTGAGTAAATTGACTACATGTGTTACAGACAGGGCATGACTGCAAAAGAACTTAACTAAACTGACCATCTGGACATAGGATAATAATACTCCAATAAGTACATCAAATACTAAGCAGATGAGATTGGGAAGACATAAATTATAGGGTGAATATTTAATACAGCACACAGTGATTGAAACTGTAGATTCATTTAATGACCTGGGTATATGGGTAGATCCATCTTTGAGTTTTTCTAATCATATCAACATATCATAGAACTATATTGTATAAAAAGATTTATAAAGTCTAGGAAATCAGAAATAATGAAGTCATTGTTTGCTAATTTCATTAGATCTAAAGTTGAGTATGAAATAATATAGCAATAACCCACACCTGGGTGTGGGTAATGCTGGATTTACCCCGAGTGGCCAAACAAAGCCAACTGTGGGTAAATCCAGCATTACCCACACCCAGAAGTGGGTTATTGCTATTATACAATGACATTATTTAAGAAAAAAAATAATTACTTTTCTTAAATAATGGCATTGTATAATGCCTCCTTGCTGCCCTTCCGCAGCTGTCTGGTATTCTGCGGCAGATGCATGCATCTTGCTGTTTAGACTTCTGGCATTGGGTAGCATTACATCTAGGTTCTTATCCCTTGTGATACCTATGGAGGTGGGTTTGTGTTTTGAGCCTTACCTATTCAGGGCACGCTGTGGGCAACAACAGCCTTTGCCAGTATCCATAAGGCCTGTACTGATAGGTGCACGCCACCCCTAACAGGTGGAGCATCATGTCATGCTCAGCATGTCATCCCAGGCTGGCACACATTGGATCCCCTTTGACTAACTGCAATACTTCAGCCAATTATTGCAATTGATCATATCATCGTCATCTTGCGGCATCATGCTTGGTGAGGGTAGGATGTTAGTCAGGGTCATCAAGTGTGCATATACTACATGGTGTTACATTGCTTAACACATGGCGTTCATGCCTCGGGTGGTGCTGCAGGGCTGCCTCTGTCAGATGCACATACTATACTCCCTGTACATGTCTGAGAGCAGGTTATGTCATTTTAGGCATCCCTGTTATTATATGAGTGAGTCAGAGAGGGGTATCATTCCCAGGGTTCCTACTGAGCCAGTGTATGTGCTATTTGTTGCCTCTTTGCCAAGGCCAGGGCATACTGGGCACGCCTCCTTCTGCCTACTGGGGCAGGCTCAGGTTATTCCTCCTCCGAGTCACGCTCTGCCTGTGATGGCCTTGGCAATGGTTGGGGGCTGTTTGGCCCAGCCCTATGCTGGTCCTGCTGCAGCTGTTTTTGCAAGATCATATTATGTAGCACAGCACATACCATGACAATTTGGGTACATGTAGTTGGTGAGTACTGCAAGGCTCCACAAGATGTGTCCAGACACCGGAACCGTGACTTTAGCAGCCCAAACACATGCTCTATTACATTACGTGTTTGGGCGTGTGCCTCATTATGGCGTTCCTGTTCAGAGCTGTGTGTGCGTTTCTGATGGGTGTCATCAGCCACGGCTCCAGTGCATAACCTGCATCCCCCACTAGGTGTCCATGTGGGATGTCCCCATTGGCAAATGTCTGGTACAGCTGCGTCAAATGCCAGATATGGGAATCATGGTAGCTCCCAGGGCAGCCAGCACACACATTCATTATTATGCCCTGGGCATCACACATGACCTGGCAGTTGATGGAGGGGAAGCCCTTGCGGTTAATGTAGGCCCTACCCTGCTCACCATCTGGTGCTTTGATGCGTATGTGCGTGCAGTCTATTGCACCAACTACCTCAGGGTATTCTGCTATTTGCTGGAAGAGACGCATATTGCTGGCCAATACCTCACGGGCATTGGGAAAATATACATGATCACCGACATGTGCTGACATGGCATCCAGGAACTCGTGCAGTACCCTGGAGGCTGATGCCTGTGATATCCCCATCATATCACCAGTTGGTCTCTGCAAGGTACCTGTTGCTAGTATTCTTAGGCCAACACATACCTTGGTTTCCACTGGGATGAGTTCCCCTCTGTTGATTCTGTGTGTGAGGCGTGGCCTGCACAGCTCGACAATTTGCTGCAGGACGTCTCTGTCCACTCTATAGCGCTCTACTATCTCCAGCTCATGTAACCCGTGGTAGGTGACCCTGGGCCTGTACACTCTTCTCCGTCTCCTCACTGTGGGTTGTCTGGCACCATTTGCATTGTCACCACCCTCAGCAAGTAGCCTATGTCTCCTTATGACAGCTATAGCAGCCCCTAGCATTTCTGCTCTGAGTTCAGCTTTTTCAGTTTTCACTTCTAATAGCTTACTCCTGTCTTGCAGTGTCTCTTGAGAGAAACATCCTGCACTGCTGTTTGCAGAGTTTTAAGTGCTTGACTGAGCTACTATTCTGCCTGTGTAATTGCCTGCTTCTAATTGTTTTCACCTGCTAGCTCCAGCAGTATTCCCTGCTAGCTTCCTACTAATTCTGTTGCTTCCTTTTTCCTTTCTGTTTCCTCAGGGGGGAGCAACGCACATACCAGCAGAAACACTCTCACAGTGGCTTACACGCGCGCACACAGGCTTACGTGGTTTAGAATCATCTTATTCGGTATAAAACGCATGCACACCAGCGCAAACAGTCTTACAAGTCTGCCAACAGGCTCCCACATGCTCAGTCTGCTTTACACGCATGCACACTGCCCTACTTGCGCCTCATGGTGCGCACACGTGCGCATACACACCCAGCAAGAAACTTTGGTGTAAGCAACAGTGTACACCTTCCATTTCTTGACTTTCCCATGCTCATCTTGTGGCACTCCTCTTTCTATGATATGTGTCTGACATCTGTCATGTAACACTGACCTCCAATGAACTGCATTTCTTTCTGCCATTCCCCCCTGTGATGTCACCTATCTCCTACTCTATTTCTCCCCCTTATGTATCTCTTACACTACTCAGAATGTGCTCATTTGCTGTGTGACAGTGGAATTCAGTATCCTAACACTCATTTACATCAGATTGCCTACTAATGCTTAGTTACATGTCTTAGACTCAGCTTCCCCCCTTAGCAACCACTAAATGGTGGCCATGTTGTTTTTGGTCTGCTGGTCCCTGCATTGTAAATCCATGTATTGCATAAAACCCACATTTGTGGGTTTATAACCTTCATTTTTATGTTTTATACAGCACAGACTGTTTGCGCAGGGCTGCGCTGCGTTTAAACTTTATTTTAATTTATTTATTTCTTATATTTGCATCAGGGTACCTTGCCAATGGCCACATATTTGGCCATTGGCATGCTGCCTGACACATATGCACCCTTTATTTGGAGCTGACATGGCTCCATTGTGTTTTTTGCAGAAACGTACTCAGTTGTCAACTGAGTACATTTCTGCAGCTAAAACGGCTCTTACACAAGCTGCTTTGGGCTTCCTGGATCACTAATCTACCTCATTTGCATGCCTTTCGGCTGCAAGTGAGGTGATTAGCATATCCACGCCCACTCCGTGTAAGAGACGTTTTAGCTGGTCTCTTACACGGAATTTAGGGCTGTTCCTGGATCGCGAGGGCTGCATGGAGTCTTACACTACTCTTAGACTCCGTGCAAGCCTTCGTGAATCCTGCCCATAGTCTTGTAATACACTTGTTTTTATAATTTTATAATTGTGTCTTCCCTTTATAATTTTTCCATATCTTTTGGGTTTCTAAAACCTTGAGGGGAATGAACCCCATTCCTAAGTGAAATTATGACTAACGTTCATGAAATTAGTATTGTTTCAATCTTTGATGTCAGCCAGAAGTGCTCTTCAACTAGACGTTTTTCGAGCAATAGTACATCATCTAAAACTTTTTCAAGTTTAACATCTGTATTCATACACACATATTTTTTCTTAATAGCATTAAAATATTCATTAACAAGTGACCTTAAGCTATTCTCCTCTGGTGTGTGAAAGTCTATGAGGAGCTTCATATAATTAAAGCTAAGCTCAATATTGAGCTGTTGCCATTTGAAAAGCAAGTCAGGAAGCCTGTTACCTGACGTGGGCATTTTTAGAATGCATAGCCCACGAGGTACTATCTTCTTGGCCAAACAGGCTTCAAGGTATTGTCGTTGTACTTGTAATCTCTTGAGCTTAATGAAGGCAGTCTCAAGTTCTTGTAGATCCTTAGTTAAATTCAAAGAATTCTCGTTGTTAACAGCGTCATCATTCGAATCGATGTTCAGTTCAAAGTCTAACAATAGGTTGTCCCTGCCAGTCACACAAGCTTGAAAGCGTTCAACGCTCCTGCTGATCATATTCAAAGTCACTGGCACATAAGGAAGTTCTATGCTAGAATTCGTATTATCGGCCATCCTCTTGGGCTGTTGTACGAAATAAATAATGTAATAAAATATCCAAAGGGAGCACAACAAGCCGACAGAGCTCGGAAACAGCGTGAGAACAAAATCAATAAAGCAAGTCACCATGTATCAAACGCTGATCCCTGATGGCACATATTCCACAATAGCTGATAACTCTATAAAACTGTTAATGTGAAGATATTTAACATGAAGGTATTCCACAGATGCTGCTCAACGTAGTATAAAAAGGTCTTTATTCACTGGTCAACACAAGTAAGCGCTTTCACCCGTAGGCTTCTTCAGACTTATACAAAATACAAAGCATTTCTTGTAACTTAAATATCCCTCCTTAAACAGTGATTGGTTGGAATTTCAACAATTATAATGTAACTTTAAAGCGCTAACACTGCAAGAGTAGAACATGCATCCAAACAGCTAAAAACCTATACATAAACTCTAAACATATAAATATGCAAGAAAGATGTATAAAAATGCAACCACAATGCTGCACATAAAAATAAACATAAAAATACCAGAGCTCAGCAGTTATTTAAGAAATGTACAAGTAATGCTAACTCTGTACATGCAAGTTTGTTACTTGATAAAAGTGTGCATACCCCTTTCACCATAGCACAAAGTCAGTTTATGGGGAGGAGACGTTCTGCCAGCAGGGGCAGACACAAAAGGAAGGGATCGATCGAGGAGCATCACGGTCCCACGCTGAAGAAAATCTGGGAGAAAACTCCTCACTAGTAGTGAATTTATCTAGCAGGGTTCTAACCAAGCACGAAGAACAAGTTTTAAATAAGGGGCTCAACTTTATCCCTACTAAAACGAATGATGTTATTGATACTATTATTGATACTAAAATGTTTATTAGAAATATACAGCTTAAACTAGATTTTGGCACAGGCAATACCATGAGTTATGGTCCTCATTTTTGTACTAACAGTACTTATGTTCCACAATTACATCCAGTTGTTGATGTTTTTGGAAGAGTGTTAGAGAACGATATCTATGATTATTTTGAAGGTAACCATAGTGTAAAATATGGGAACAATTTAAATTATCACCAGAGAAGAGCACTAATGGATTTAAGAAATGATGAAAAATTAGTTGTTAGACCAGCCGATAAAGGCGGGCCTATTGTTCTCATGGACGTGTCTGATTACAATGATAAAATGAAACAACTTTTGAGTGATAGGAATTTCTATCTCAAAATAGACACGACAATAGTGAAGGAGAAGGTTTTTCAAACCTATTATATGCTTGATGACCTCATTATGTCATCGAGTATAACCAAGGAATTATATGAATATTTGAAAGTCAAAAATCCTTTGATACCGATTATACAGGGGCTACCAAAATCCATAAATCCCTGACGATGCCCCCAATGAGACCAATTGTGGCTGGCCAAGGCTGGGTCACGGAGCCTCTATCTATCTACACGGAATCCTTCCTAAGACCTTAAGTGGATAGGAATATTAACATTCTCAGAGATGGTAAACAGTTTTTAGTAGATTTGTATACATACACCAGCCAATTAGGTGAGGAAATGCAGTATTTCTTAGTTACATTAGACGTTGTTAGTCTCTTTACTGTTATTCCCAATGATGTGGGGATACGATTTATACATGACTACCTACGTGACCATTCAGATTTCTCGATTGAGAAAATAGATTTAATTACACTGTTTTTGGAAACCATCTTGTTGAATAATATATTTATGTTAGGAGATGAAATATTCCTGCAAAGGGATGGCGTAGCTATGGGCACATCATGTGCCAATAGCTATGCCAACCTTGTAATGGCAGCGTGGGAGGACAAGTTTTTATTTAAGTCAGATCTGTTTAAGAAGTTTGTAGGTATGTATCGGAGATTTGTGGATGATCTCTTCCTTGTTTGGTTAGGGGATGTGGAAACACTCTTAAAATTTGTTGAATGCATGGACAATTCCACTGACTTTTTGAAGTTTACTTTGAAATTTTCAAATAGTGAGATTTCCTATTTGGATGTTGATGTGTTTAGACTTAGTAATGGGCTTCTCAACACCTTTGTTCATAGGAAGTCATGTTATAGGAATACATTACTCCATAGGAACAGCATGCACCCCCACTATGTCTTTAACAATGTCTTAAAAGGTCAGTTTATGAGAGCGTCTAGGCTCAACCCCACAGATGATGGATATAGGAGGGAGGTAAATGGACTGAGAGTTAAGTTCATTGAGAGGGGTTATGATGCAGAGAGGGTTGAACGAACAATCATGGAAGTTGATTGTCTAAGAGCCATTAAAGCGAAACCCTACTTTTCTGAGTGTGTTACTCCATTTGAGGAAAGGACTTTGTCCACAACAGTGGACATCAGGGCTCCCATGTTCTTTACTAAAGATGCCCAAGAAATAAAATGTCTAATGGCTAAACATTGGGATATTTTACTATCGGATGGTGAGATAGGTAAAGTTGTTGGCCCAAAACCCAATATTGTTTTTAAGAACAAAGCAAATCTTAAGAAATTGTTATGCAGACCTAAAAATGTCTTGCATAGGAGAGGAGTAAACACATCTGATAATAATACAGTACCATGTGGTAAATGCAATCAGTGTATGTATATTGATAAAGATACGGTGTTTGTGCATCCAATCACTAGACGCACATTTTATTTCAACACTTCTACTAGTTGTGACAGTAAGAATGTTGTTTACTTGGCCAGATGTGTAATATGTCCAGCATTCTATATTGGGAAGACCAACCGGTCTTTAAAGGAACGTATTAGGGAATACACCTATCACATTAGGATAGGTTCAGAATTCAATGCCCTGGCCAAACATCATAAAGAATCAGGTCCTAACCACACTTTTAAGTTCAGCATTTTACAGATGTTAGAATGTAATTTTAGAGGTGGTGACTTGGTAAATCAAACCCTTGAATGTGAACTAAGATGGATTATTAGGTGGAGGGCGGATGAACCACCAGGGTTAAATGATAAGATCCAAATCAAGCCATTTTTGAAGAGTAGGAGAATTTTTAGACCCAAACAATAAACTCTATGTTTATGTTTAAATGTGTTCCTAGGTTGTTTGTTAAACATTCAGTACCACTAATAGTTATTAATTATTTTTTAAGTAATACTTGTACATTTCTTAAATAACTGCTGAGCTCTGGTATTTTTATGTTTATTTTTATGTGCAGCATTGTGGTTGCATTTTTATACATCTTTCTTGCATATTTATATGTTTAGAGTTCATGTATAGGTTTTTAGCTGTTTAGATGCATGTTCTACTCTTGCAGTGTTAGCGCTTTAAAGTTACATTATAATTGTTGAAATTCCAACCAATCACTGTTTAAGGAGGGATATTTAAGTTACAAGAAATGCTTTGTATTTTGTATAAGTCTGAAGAAGCCTACGGGTGAAAGCGCTTACTTGTGTTGACCAGTGAATAAAGACCTTTTTATACTACGTTGAGCAGCATATTTGGAATATCTTCATGTTAAATATCTTCACATTAACAGTTTTATAGAGTTATCAGCTATTGTGGAATATGTGCCATCAGGGATCAGTGTTTGATACATGGTGACTTGATTTATAAAAATATAGTGAGCATAGCAGGAAACTATTTTATAGATGCTTATGATGTGGAAGGAATAATGACATATAAACTGATGAAATGTGTGTAGATTCAAAATTTTATTCATAGACACAGGAGATTATAAATATATTTACAATGTCTTATGCAAAGCAGTTTGGCTCCACAATGGGGATGGTAAATTTTCCAAGTGGCATCCAGGTAACCTCAGATACTGAAAGTAAATTAGATTATATTGTAAAAGTGTTATGCAAGCTTGAATCAAACAAAGCACAGGGAGGAGAAGGAATTAATAATAATGAACTGAGAATACTTCAGTAAGAACTTACAGAACCATTATATTTATTATTTACTAGGTTGTAAAAATATTGGGGGATTCCTCAATATTGGAAACATGCACTTGGTAAACCTGTCTTTATGGGAAAGGGAAGTAGGACAAACCCAAAGTCATGCAGACTCTTAAGTTTACTTTCCTTTGTCAAAAAAACGGAGAAGGTAATATTAAATATGTTATTGTCAGAACTGGAAAGGTTGGGATTTGAAATCATGTAACAGCATGTGCTGCAAGTAGATCTGTTACCACCACTTACATGATATTCTATAACAATATAATAGCTATGAATCTACAATGTTGCTGTGATGTCATTTATGTAGATTTAACTTCAGCAGTTGACTGGGTCATACAGAAAACACTGGTCAATAAATGAGAACAACTAGGTATTGATGTTGTTTTGATAAGATAAGATGGATAAAATGGATAGCTGCATGGCTTAGAAATAGGGCATGGCAAGTATCATACAGCAACTGAACAGGTAAAAGTTGAGGTTATAGTAAAGGTGTTCAGCAGGGCTCTGTCCTAGGCCCATATTGCTTGGATTGTATCTTTCAGATTTATCTATTTCATCTGATGTGTTAAACAGTCTGTACGCAGAGGACTTGAAACTGAGTAAATTGACTGCATGTGTTACAGATAGGGCATGACTGCAAAATAACTTAACTAAACTGACCATCTGGACATAGGATAATAATACTCCAATAAATACATCAAATACTAAGCAGATGAGATTGGGAAGACATAAATTATAGGGTGAATATTTAATACAGCACACAGTGATTGAAACTGTAGATTCATTTAATGACCTGGGTATATGGGTAGATCCATCTTTGAGTTTTTCTAATCATATCAACATATCATAGAACTATAGGTTGTATAAAAAGATTTATAAAGTCTAGGAAATTAGAAATAATGAAGTCATTGTTTGTTAATTTCATTAAATCTAAAGTTGAGTATGGAATAATATAGCAATAACCCACACCTGGGTGTGGGTAATGCTGGATTTACCCCGAGTGGCCAAACAAAGCCAACCGTGGGTAAATCAAGCATTACCCACAAACAGAAGTGGGTTATTGCTATTATACAATGACATTATTTAAGAAAAAAAATACTTTTTTAAAATAATGGCATTGTATAATGCCTCCTTGCTGCCCTTACGCAGATGTCTGGTATTCTGCGGCAGTTCTGATGTACTGCGCATGCGCATGCCTACGCAGTACATCAGAGCTGTGGGCAAAAGCAACGGAGAAAGCAAGATAAACTGGGAGACTGTTTTAGCCACTGTTACTTGACCATGGCTAGTCCATGCTGCTTCTTGTTGTGGTACCAACATGGGGGTATGGTTATCCTTGACAATTATTGCTAGTCACCCTCCTTTTGTAGCTTGTTCCATGTTTTGAGGCTGTACAGCACAGTATGAGGTGTAACCTGGTAGTGTTAGGATGCTGTTGTGAGCCTTGACCCAGTTTTCTGTTACAGGACAGATATCAACATTCTCCATACTGGGGGAGTTTAGACTGCATGCATCTTGCTGTTTAGACTTCTGGCATTGGGTAGCATTACATCTAGGTTCTTATCCCTTGTGATACCTATGGAGGTGGGTTTGTGTTTTCAGCCTTACCTATTCAGGGCACGCTGTGGGTAACAACAGCCTTTGCCAGTATCCATAAGGCCTGGACTGATAGGTGCACGCCACCCCTAACAGGTGGAGCATCATGTCATGCTCAGCATGTCATCCCAGGCTGGCACACATTGGATCCCCTTTGACTAACTGCAATACTTCAGCCAATTATTGCAATTGATCATCTCATCGTCATATTGTGGCATCATGCTTGGTGAGGGTAGGATGTTAGTCAGGGTCATCAAGTGTGCATATACTACATGGTGTTACATTGCTTAACACATGGCATTCATGCCTCGGGTGGTGCTGCAGGGCTGCCTCTGTCGGATGCACATACTACACTCCCTGTACATGTTTGAGAGCAGGTTATGTCATTTTAGGCATCCCTGTTATTATATGAGTGAGTCAGAGAGGGGTATCATTCCCAGGGTTCCTACTGAGCCAGTGTATGTGCTATGTGTTGCCTCTTTGCCAAGGCCAGGGCATACTGGGCACGCCTCATTCTGCCTACTGGGGCAGGCTCAGTTTGTTCCTCCTCCGAGTCACGCTTTGCCTGTGATGGCCTTGGCAATGGTGGGGGGCTGTTTGGCCCGGCCCTATGCTGGTCCTGCTGCAGCTGTTTTCGCAAGATCATATTATGTAGCATATCACATACCATGACAATTTGGGTACATGTAGTTGGTGAGTACTGCAAGGCTCCACAAGATGTGTCCAGACACCGGAACCGTGACTTGAGCAGCCCAAACACACGCTCTATTACTTTACATGTTTGTGCGTGTGCCTCATTATGGCGTTCTGTTCAGGTGTGTGTGCATTTCTGATGGGTGTCATCAGCCACGGCTACAGTGCATAACCTGCATCCCCCACTAGGTGTCCATGTGGGATGTCCCCATTGGCAAATGTCTGGTACAGCTGCGTCAAATGCCAGATATGGGAATCATGGTAGCTCCCAGGGCAGCCAGCACACACATTCATTATTATGCCCTGGGCATCACACATGACCTGGCAGTTGATGGAGGGGAAGCCCTTGTGGTTAATGTAGGCCCTACCCCGCTCACCGTCTGGTGCTTTGATGTGTATGTGCGTGCAGTCTATTGCACCCACTACCTCAGGGTATTCCGCTATTTGCTGGAAGAGACGCATATTTCTGGCCAATACCTCACGGGCATTGGGGAAATATACATGATCACCGACATGTGCTGACATGGCATCCAGGAACTGGTGCAGTACCCTGGAGGCTGATGCCTGTGATATCCCCATCATATCACCAGTTGGTCTCTGGAAGGTACCTGTTGCTAGTATTCTTAGGCCAACACATACCTTGGTTTCCACTGGGATGGGTTCCCCTCTGTTGATTCTGTGTGCGAGGCGTGGCCTGCACAGTTCGACAATTTGCTGCAGGAGGTCTCTGTCCACTCTATAGCGCTCTACTATCTCCAGCTCATGTAACCCGTGGTAGGTGACCCTGGGCCTGTACACTCTTCTCCGTATCCTCACTGTGGGTTGTCTGGCACCATTTGCATTGTCACCACCCTCAGCAAGTAGCCTATGTCTCCTTATGACAGCTATGTTAGCCCCTAGCATTTCTGCTCTGAGTTCAGCTTTTTCAGTTTTCACTTCTAATAGCTTACTCCTGTCTTGCAGTGTCTCTTGAGAGAAACATCCTGCACTGCTGTTTGCAGAGTTTTAAGTGCTTGGCTGAGCTACTATTCTGCCTGTGTAATTGCCTGCTTCTAATTGTTTTCACCTGCTAGCTCCAGCAGTATTCCCTGCTAGCTTCCTACTAATTCTGTTGCTTCCTTTTTCCTTTCTGTTTCCTCAGGGGGGAGCAACGCGCATACCAGCAGAAACACGCTCACAGTGGCTTACACGCACGCACACAGGCTTACACGGTTTAGAGTCATCTTATTCGGGTTAAAATGCGCACACACCAGCGCAAACAGTCTTACAAGTCTGCTAACAGGCTCCCACATCCTCAGTCTGCCTTACACACATGCACACTGCCCTACTTGCACCTCATGGTGCGCACATGTGCGCATGCACGCCCAGCAAAAAACTTTGGTGTAAGCAACAGTGTACACCTTCCATTTCTTGACTTTCCCATGCTCATCTTGTGGCACTCCTCTTTCCATGATATGTGTCTGACATCTGTCATGTAACACTGACCTCCAATGAACTGCATTTCTTTCTGCCATTCCCCCCTGTGATGTCACCTATCTCCTACTCTATTCCTCCCCCTTATGTATCTCTTACACTACTCAGAATGTGCTCATTTGCTATGTGACAGTGGAATTCAGTATCCTAACACTCATTTACATCAGATTGCCTACTAATGCTTAGTTACATGTCTTAGACTCAGCTTCCCCCCTTAGCAACCACTAAACGATGGCCATGTTGTTTTTGGTCTGCTGGTCCCTGCATTGTAAATCCATGTATTGCATAAAACCCACATTTGTGGGTTTATAACCTTCATTTTTATGTTTTATACAGCGCAGCCCATTTGCATTTAATTATTTATTTCTTATATTTGCATCAGGGTACCTTGCCAATGGCCACATATTTGGCTATTGGCATGCTGCCTGACACATATGCACCCTTTATTTGGAGCTGACATGGCTCCATCGTGTTTTTTGCAGAAACATACTCAGTTGTCAACTGAGTACATTTCTGCAGCTAAAACGGCTCTTACACGGGCTGCTTTGGGCTTCCTGGATCACTAATCTACCTCATTTGCATGCCTTTCGGCTGCAAGTGAGGTGATTAGCATATCCACGCCCACTCCATGTAAGAGACGTTTTAGCTGGTCTCTTACACGGAATTTAGGGCTGTTCCTAGATCGCGAGGGCTGCATGGAGTCTTAAACTACTCTTAGACTCCGTGCAAGCCTTCATGAATCCTGCCCATAGTCTTGTAATACACTTGTTTTTATAATTTTATAATTGTAGAATCGAGTTAACCACACACCGATAAGATGTTCAAGACGATCCCAATAAGTGCACTGTTTCCTCAGTGTAAATAAATTTATTGCGGACACACAAAAAAAACAAAAAACAAAAACCAGAATGCAAGTGAAGTAATGTTAAGTGCTTTCACTCACTATGAGAGCTTCATCAGAACACTGTTGTACACTATAAATTCATTTAAATATACAAGTTTGGTGCCAAACAGACCTCATCTATGACGTGTACTTAAAGGTACATAATACGTTAGATAATATTCATACTTATTCCTTTTTTAAAAAGCAGTAGTATGACACTCCTTTGGGAATGTATATATATTATATAAAATCTATATTGTATGTTAAAAAGTATATCAAATAAAATACATTGTATATAATACCTTGTAAAATAACATTTGCAAAGACATGAAATATATATGAGAAACACTATTAAATTGTGTGTATATAAAAACATTTTTTTATATGTTAAGACATTATAATTAATCTATGATTCAATGACACTGGTCTGCAGGTTATGGCTCATAATTTAAAAAAAAACTAAATAAACAATATCAAATACTGCTGGGAATCTAGTAAAATTGATGTTCAACTTTGAATATATTACATTCAACCTTATATAACCTATAATATTCAACACATCCAACTGTGATTTCCCTATCCATAATAAATCGGTGAAATGTAGAAATGTATTTCACTAAATATGTTCGTGATTAAAGCACATGTCTAAATGATTCTGTGCCTATTATTTATCTGTTTTCCATTTCCAAAATTGGTTTACAAGAAATAAAATCATTTAAACCAGGTGGGTTTGTTGTGTCCAAATACAATTGCCACCATATTTCTTTGAAGTTCAACAGTTTCTTAGTGTCCCCTCCTTTCGGTTATTGCATATGATATCTAATATAGCAAATTTTAATACATGGTCATTACCCATTTTTTCTAAATGTCTGGAAAGTGCATTGGTAGCATCTTTGTTATACTATAAGTATGGTCATATATACGCTTTCTAAAATTTCTCTCGGTCTTACCTACGTAAAAGCTTGTACATGTCCCACACGTTGCAATGTATATTACCATCTTTGTGTTACAGTTCCCCTTTTTAGGTCTAACCACTTGTTTGTAATCATTGTGAATACACATTTTATTCACTTCTAGAATGTGTTTGCATTGATTACATGCTCAAAATTTTCTTGTGCCTTCCAAGGGGACCTTGTTGTTGATACTGTTCATGTTCTGCTTATTTTTCATATCTTCTCTGGGATTTTTTTGTAAGATTTTCTTAATATTGTCCCCCATCTTGTACACTATTCCTGGTCTACTACCCACAGTTTCTATAACATTGGAATCAGAATATAACAAATACCAAAATGTGTTCACTATGTCTATTATTTTGTCAGATAAGGGACTGTAACATAATATTAATGCCCGTTGATATCCCAATGTTTCTTTTGTAATATTGGAATTTAAACTTGTTTTGTGGTTTGTTATTCCTGAACCAAATAAGGGTTTGTATTTTTTTGCTCCACTCGTTGATAACATAAGTCCCTACTTCATTCAACATTTTGAATGAGTATCCTCTATCTTTGAATAACCCAGTTATATACTCAATTTCATACTTCATTATTCTATAATCAGATATCATCCGAGAGGCACGAATACATTGACCCTTGAATATATTTTGCTTTAACCTAATAGGATGACAACTGTCGTAAGCTAAATAATCATTGGAAAATGTATTTTTCCTATAAATTTTGGATTTCAATTCACCTTTGTCTTCATATATATAAGTATTGAGGTAGGCTATACCTTCACAACTATGTAAATAAGTGAATTTTAAATATTCACTGCTGTTGTTCAAAAATTCAATGAAACTATCCAGTTCATCTTTGGTCCCACCCCATATTAAATGTATGTCATCCAAAAACCTTGAATAATGGAGAATAAACTTATACCACGGACTGGGAAACAGTGTAGTTTCTTCCCAGTCAAGCATTACCATGTTGGCAAATATGGGGGCACACGCCACCCCCATTGCCACAACTTTGGTTTGCCTAAAGTGTTCTCCTTCGAAATAAATAAAATTATTATCCAAGACCATAGACATACATTCAGTTATAAGGCAAATCTCATCCCATTCCAATTCAGAGTGTTTACAGATACTGTTGGCAAATGCATCTAATCCAGCTTGTTTAGGGATACATGAGAATAGATCAATTACGTCTATTGTAATGAAACAATTTTCATCCATCCAATAGGTTGAAGGATACATACTCAAAAAATCCCACAAGTCTTTAACCATATGTGGGATTTTTTTATAAATATGTTTTAACAAAATATCAATATATTTACCTATGGGGTATGTCTTTGCTCGACTACCTGACACAATTGGTCTAAATGGGGGGTTACTAATATTTTTATGTATCTTAGGTATTCCTTTCAGGGTAGCCATTATAGGAAATTTTACTCTGAGATAATCTTGTGTTTCTCCAGATATCCTCCCATCTATTAAAAATTCTTCCTAGTATGAATCAATTCTCTGATATGCAATATTTATTTCGTTTATAGAAATAGTCTCGTAATTGCCTGATGTATGCAGTATATCATACATTTTCATGGTATATTGCATCTTGTCGTATATGACCACCCCTCCCCCCTTGTCAGGTTTCATCACCCTGATTTGAGTATTCGTCCATAATGCATCTAAGGTTTCCTTCTCTTGTTTGGTTAGGTTATTTTAAAAAAAAATGTTTTTCTTCTGTTTATTATATGTATTATGAATTTCTTTTGTTACCACCTTCTCAAATATTTCTACTCTAGGATAATATGGTGGAATAAATGTACTTTTAGTTTTTAAACTCATTTTCTTGGTCTCTTTAATATTCTCATCCCTATAATGGGATTTGGACATGCTAGACTTGTTAAAAAATATAGCTAAATTGATCTTTCTAACATATTTTTTTATTTCACATAAGCAGTCAACTAAATTAAAGCGAGGGTTAGGAATATATTTCATACCCTTGCCTAATAAATCAAAATGACTACTATTGATGTCTATACTGGAAAATTATATATGGTGAAATTATCACGTGTATACGTATTATCTTTTACTATGATTTCTTTAGTTTGTGTATTGGAAACTTCAACTTTTTTCGATATTATTTCTAATTCTACACCCATTGTCTGTTGTTGTTCCTTCCGTACCTTGTCTGTTGTTTTCTGTTTGGGTTCCAATGGGGTTGAGTGTATTTCTCTTTTCCCCCCTGAAAATGGGCTTGATATTTCTCGGACAAAGTACTATTATGAACATCTTGAATCGTAGATTAATTATAATGTCTTAACATATAAAAATTTTTTTTATATGCACACAATTTAATAGTTTCTCATATATATTTCATGTCTTTGCAAATGTTATTTTACAAGGTATTATATACAATGTATTTTATTTGATATACTTTTTAACATACAATATAGATTTTATATAATATATATACATTCCCAAAGGAGTGTCATACTACTGTTTTTTTTAAAAAAGGAAAAAGTATGAATATTATGTGACATATTATGTACCTTTAAGTACACGTCATAGATGAGGTCTGTTTGGCGCCAAATTTGTATATTTAAATGAATTTATAGTGTACAACAGTGTTCTGATGAAGCTCACATAGTGAGTGAAAGCGCTTAACATTTCTTCACTTGCATTCTGTTTTTTTTTTTTTGTGTGTCCGCAATAAATTTTATAATTGTGTCTTCCCTTTATAATTTTTCCATATCTTTTGGGTTTCTAAAACCTTGAGGGGAATGAACCCCATTCCTAAGTGGAATTATGACTAACATTCATGAAATTAGTATTGTTTCAATCTTTGATGTCAGCCAGAAGTGCTCTTCGCAGCATCTACAATGTGCCCATTAATGACTCCATCTGCAATTCGTATGGATTTACATTTATTGGTAAAATATCTAAATATGATTGTAGATTCTTTTTTATAAGACCCATTGCTCCTACTACAACTTTAACTGTCTAGGCATCTCTCTTCCACATGGCTCTCATTTCTGCTTGCAAATCCTGATATTTTATGACTTTGTGTCTCTCTGTACACAAGACACTGTAGTCACTGGGTGTAGCGATTTTAATGAGCAATGCTACTTTTGTCTTCTTTTCATGGACCACTATTATTTGAACTATTGGTAATGGGTGACCCCATGTGATGTAGACTTCATTTTCTATGGTGATTTGGGGCTCATGTTTCCAGTGTTTTTCAATTACTTCAATATTATAATGTTTGCACAATCTCCAGTGCAACAGTCTTGCCACATTATTATGTCTTTCAGTATAGAGTCCTTCTAACATTAGTATGTCACAACTAGCAACAAGGTGTGCAACTGTTTCCAATTCTGTTTTACAAAACCTTCATTTGTCTGTTTCTTCCACATGTTCAATGGACTTTGTAAACCAGCATGTACATAGTCCACTATCTTGGGCCACCAATATTAATCTTTCATCCTATAGTTTGAATTTGTTTCTCATTAACCATTCCTGCATTCGATCCTGATGAACATGAGATTGTGCCAGGAGTTTATATATATATATATATATATATATATATATATATATATATATATATATATATAAATACGTTTATGTACATGCATTTTGCACATTTCTTGCCTTTATCTGATCCTTCCCCTTATATTCTTTCTTTTGTTTTTTAGAACATTCAGTTGTGATGGTGTTAAGTGAGTTTTGCTGGCCCTTGAAAATCTGGGTGAGAGGGTGTAAGTCTCATGCCAGGCCGTACCCATATCAGCAGCAAGTCTCCAAGGTGAACATCCCCTGGCATGTTAGAGCAATGTAGGTAAGGGAAATCGGCAAGTCAGATCCATAACTTTGGGTAAGGATTGGCTCTAAGGGCTGGGTTGGTTGGGCTTAGGCATGAAGTGGGGATGGGCACTCGCAGTGGTTGGTCGAGGTGTTGCCCCCTTGCTGCACCTTCCCCTCCCGAGGGGCCAGGGGGATGGAAGTGGCTACTCTGGAAATGTGCTGGGCCTTCCTGTGGTTCACCCCAGCTGTGGTAGATGCCAGTCCTGACCAATGTCCAGCATCATCCTGCAGCTAGCAGCTGATTTAAATCAGTGTGGACCAGCAGACCCCTAGTGTTTAATTAAAACAAAATATCACAAAGGCCGGAGATGGGTATTGAAACAATGTGATTTATACCCAATGTTCTGAATGTCAATGTGAAGAAATTCAATGAAGCATGGATAAATGGCGGGAGTAACTATGACTCTTTTAAGGTAGCCAAATGCCTTGTCATCTAATTTGTGACCTGCATGAATGGATGAGCAAGATTCCCACTGTCCCTACCTATTACCTAGTGAAACCACAGCCAAGGGAATGTGCTTGGCAGAATCAGTGGGGAAAGAAGACCCTGTTGAGCATGACTCCAGCCTGAGCATTCTAATGGTGACAGAGACACTAGCAGATAGCAGAGACAATTTAATGCTGAAAAGACCCATTGTAAGTATATGTAATAACATGAATGCTATTATCTATACTTCAGAGAGGGTTAAGGTAAAGAATGCTCAAAATACTGAAAGTTTTGCCGAGAAGTATTAATTGTTAGAAGTGAATCACACAAAGATTTCATCTAAAAAAAAGTCTCAAATATACACAGTGTTTAGAAATAGAAGCTAGAAGAACATGAAAGGTGTGGAGGCTATGAATGCAATTGATAAACAAGTTGAACAAGTAGAATAGCAATATTATTTATTCATTTATTCATGACAGTGGTGAAACAAGATAAAATTAGAATTTGCAGAGTGGTTTCTCCATTTTGTAATATAGAAATCATAGCACTTTGTGTGACTCTGCATGTGTGCAACCCCCCCCCCCCCAAGTCCTCAATTAGAGGTTATCAGCTCACACTCCTTTGATCTTACTTCTGACATCTTCCTCTTCTAGTACCAAGACTGATGAATTAACAATGGCCACCTGGGTCACAGACAGGGCTTGATCCCTCTGCCCCTTAAATTCACTACTAACATTCCTTGGATTGGAGACTTTTTCGGAATACAATTGACTTTTTTGAGGTTTTCTCTAAACTCCAGTGCAGACTAGGTTAATTAATGCATATAACTCATATTCTGTATGTAGATTTTTTTTTTAAAAAACTGTAAGGGAGACCGGCTGAAGAAAATTTTGAGGAGTACCAGATACTATCACAATTACCTACACCAATGTAAATGTTAGAAGAGTAAAGAGTTGATTCAAAAGTAGAACAATGTATGAAATTACTAGAAGACACTATCAAAAATAGTTTGCCAGATGCAATTGTGTTAATGTATGCAAGAATTATATTACACTTCTAATAATGTGATAAACTGGAATATATTCAATGTTTGATGCTCAGAAATAATAACATTATTATACCTACTGAACTCATGGCTGTCATGTTGCACAACATGCATGAATCACTCATTGGAGCAACTGAATATTAATTACATGGAAATAAAAGTTTTAGTTATTAGCGGAAAATGTTGGAGCAGATGAAGATAATGATTCAAGGATGCCATGCTTGTAATGTGTTTTGATATCAGAATCAGAGAAAGTGACACTTGATATTCCATATCTCCACTGGATAAAGTTAAAACAGCTACTTTACAACAAATATGTCTATTATCTTCACTGTATCAAGTATTATTCAAAGTATACTAGACTAGTTATCCTGAAATCCTTTTTCCCCACTGGCATTTTATTTATTTATTTATTTAGTTATTTATTTATTTATTATTTAAGTATGTTTACCAGGTAGTATACTGTTCCCAATTAACCAATTACCGCATGCTCTTAGTGATTATAATCAAAGCAGTCAGTAAGAGATACCAGAAGACACAGGTAGATACAATATTATGAGCACATGGAAGAATTAAAAACATTTTGAGCATTTGGTATGAGATACTTATTGAAAATAGACAAAATATACTCTTACATACTTTTGATCCTTTATAAATCCAAACAAGGGAGAAGCAAAATAATACAAGAAAAAGAGAGATAAAGAAAAAATAAATAATGGAAAGATAAAAGGCTTTACAGTAATGATAACAGTTAAACATGGTTTTGACAGAGAATGATGGTATAGATAGATGGCAGTTCATGCGGTTCAGGTGATCTGTCCAATTTGAGAACAAAGATATTTAGCTTGGTTATGTGAGAGTTTTTTTTTTTTTTTTTGCTTGCTTTTTGAATTCTATACAAGAGATGTCTAACTTATTCATAACAGAGGAGGACTTCTAGAGAGACTGGATGTGATTCCCAAAGTTTGGGTGCTATTGTAGAGAATGTATGATATGATATGAGGTAGTTATTGCAGTGAGTCTCTCAGCCACAGATAAAAATGGTTCGGGGGTTAGAATTTTGTAGAGTAGCAAATCCATTAAGAAGTCTACTCTCTGTTTCACTGGAAGGCACTTGAATTTTGATAGTGTGAGAGAATGGTGTTCATGTTGTGTAAGTTAGCATTAATGCTGCATATAATTATTATAGAGATTGTTTATAAGGTGATTATGCTCTTCTTTGAGATTGCAGTTATTATGGATAGCTCACATTCTAATTGGACAAGTTGTATGCCTTCACCTGTAACGGCTGTTGCTGAGGCTGTTTGGTAAGTAGAGATTCCTCTGGCCTAGCACAGCAAAGAATTTACTTTGGGGGGAATTCAACACAGCCTACACAGAATGATTTTCCATGTAGGTAGAGCGGGACAGAGTTTACATGAATGGAAGCAGTCATGCTATCCAGTATACAGAGCAGAGGGGTGTGCACAAGTGTGCAGACACAGAAGTGTCTGTGGCATGCAAATCACCTCATAGCAGGTGAATGGCATGCAAATGAGGTTGTTCCCAATCCAGCAAGAAGGTAGGTATTTGTACAGGACACGTGTTGGTGTTAGAAGTGTGCATGGAAACTTTCCATGTACAGAAATGTAAAAAATTAACAGGGGCTATAACAGCCCAATCAGAAGGTCAGAAATTTCATAGTAGGCACATATATGTGCAAAACTATGTCCTGTGAGTCCAAAAAACTAATGCAAAATAATATAAAATATATGCTTTTTTAATAGCCATATTATGTTTGCGTGCACACAGCAGGCTGCAAACATGCAGTTATGCAAAAAGATATTAGACATCTTAAAAAGTAAAAAGATGAGAACAATATATTATATGACCCTGCATGCAGTATGTACAATGGTAGATATCTATGGCTGCTAAGGAGGCAGGGCCTGGAATAGTGAAGTATAGAGGTTATGTGCAAGTAACTGTATGCAAATGAGATGGGGTTACTAAACAGAAAAATGGACCACTGTGTCTGCAAATAAAACCTGTGTAGCCCCAGAACCATGTTGGTGTCTGCAGAACAGCTAGCTGATATCAAAAGGTGGTGTGTCATAATATGTTTAAGCAGATTGGAGCTCAATGGCACCTGTATGCACGGTGCACCGCTCAACTAAACAAGTAGGTGTGTCCAGTGCTGCAAAGCTTTGTTTAGCTATGAGGTACATGTTTTAGCTGGTTTAATCTATGCTGAGCATGCCCATTCATAGGGCATGCTGGCTATGCACTGAACCCATGGATGATGACACCCATCAGAAATGCACACACACCTACTGAAGAATGCAATAATGAGGCACACGCACAAACTAGAACATAATAGAGTGTGTGTTTGGGCTGCTCAAGTCATGGTCCCGCTGCCTTGATATATCTGGTGGAGCCCTGCTGTACTCTCCAGACACATGTGCAGAGATGGTCACAGTATGTGCCATGCTACACAATATGATCCTGCGGAAACAGCTGAACCAGGATCAACATAGGGAAGGGACACACAGCCCCCCCCACCAATGCCAAGGTCCCCACAGCCACACCCACAGGAGGACTGGGAGGAGGAACCCCCTGAGCCTGTCCCTTTAGGCAGATGTAGGTGTGCCCAGTATTCCCTGGCCTTGGCCAAGTGACAATGCATAGCACATGCACTGACAACCTAGAGGCCTAGGGACTGACACTTCACTCCAACTCACATACATAGTAAAAAGGATGCCAGCCACACCACACAACCTGTGCCTTACCATGTATTGGCTGTGTACTGTATGCATCAGACAGAGTCAGCCTTGAAGTACTGTTATCTCAACTGCTGCATTCACAAGGTAAGTCAGTCTTCTGTACAACAAATGTATGCTCTACTAGAATATAGTTGCATGTGTATGGACCAGCTGCATATATGCAAGTGAATAGAGTAGGCTACTGGGCTACCCACAGAAAACTAACAGCTTTGTGGGGCAACAGAAACTCTCTGTCCAATGCTGACTGCCCCATAATATACAGTAGGCCACAAGGCAGCAAAACCTACTGTATTGTTTGAGGAGAAATGTCAAACAACACATTCATAGAACAGACATATGACCATCAGTGCTAGAGTCTCCTACCCTAACACAGCTGTGTTCCTATACAACTGCAGTAACAGTATATTAGTATGTAAGTGTATGTCTGTCTTTTGTTGATAGTGTCAGGAATTAAACTTCACTTTGTGGTGGCTGGTGTGGCTTAGTGGGCTAAGTTCATTAACATGGTTGATAGTGTTCATGGTTCAAAGCTGGCTACGCCTACAATTTTGCAAGTGAGGTACTCCTATGGTAGGAGTCACACAGACTGTCAATATGTCACTATTTTTATGGCAAGAAAGCTTGACAACAATGGAGGGACAGGGAGCCACAGCTATTGGCATCACAAATGCTCTGAGTAACCAACAATGTGGCTAGCATAACAGCAGGTTGTAACAAGTCAGAGTAGCAGCAGGATGTAAAGGCCATAACATAACTGTGTCAGTACCCACAAGTCAGTGAGCACCAAGTAGTAGTATATTACCAAAAAAACACAACTGTCTGAGGAGCAGAGCAGACATATGGGGTGGAATGCTGGACATCCTGCAAAACATGTACAGTCAGAGGTGTGAAGTCTGTAACTCTTTGTGTGGTGTTACATCATGCACCCCAGTCACAGCATACCTACAACTACTTAGAACAGGAAATATGGACAAAGGCATGAACAGGAGTGGGATAAAGGCTCACATATAAGGAGAAGGATTAACTAGTGTCCACACAAATGTAGAAAGTGCATAAAGTAATAGGGTGTCCAGTAACATGGGTTTCCTGCTGTGTATGAAGTCAGTAAAGCAACTGTCTGTTATCAATTTCTAATGTCAATCTATAATGATTTGCCACTAATGTACCAGAAAACCATAATGATATGTAAAACGTACCAGACATATGATGCAAAACCCTGTACAGTCTATTGCAATCTGTACACACCCTAGGTATGACTCAGATATTATGTGCAGCACACAGCCGGGGAATCCCTTGGACATAATATCAGAGAGGTGCTGAACTGTTGAATCAGGTGCAGTAGCCAACTGGCTGTAGCACGCAAAATCCCGGACTGGAGTACAGGTATGTGTGGCCTGTAGTCACCTTGTAATTACTGATGGTCATACTGGACATGCTCCTACACTTAACTAATTTTGACCCATGGCTGATGTCTCATCTGCCTAAAGAACTAATATGTGAATATATCTCTTTGCATATGAACAGATATGTATATGTATTTGTCTCTTCTTATCCTCCTCTGACATGATTACCCTTATCTATCAGTATGTAGCATATATATATATATATATATATATATATATATATATATATATATATATATCCATTTATATATATAGATATATAGATATGTAGATATATAGAGGTAACATATATATATATATATATATATATATATATATATATATACCACATAAAGGTGTAGCGTGGTGCTGTGTTGCAGCTCCTTGTACATCAAATGTAACCGGTGATATGTGCAACTAGTACTGTGAGCTGTAGTATGTAATACTCGGTAGGTAGGGGATCTAATTCCACATCAGCCACCTTGTATGTGTATATATGTACATACGTCACATACAGCATTACAGACATAGCCTATCAGACCTATGTCTGTGCAATGGTCAGTCATTGTATGGCCCCATGACTAGCATCCTCCACAAAAGTGGCCTCTCTGTCAATAGCTACTGATGTCATCCATCTTAACAGCACTGTCAGACACTTTCAGAAAGCATAAGCTTCGTGGTGCATGCAATAAGTATGTAGAACTATAGGTTATACCACTAGATAGGTAATGGCTCTAATCAGAAAAAGGGGAATTCTGTGTGTGTGTGTGTGTGTGTGTGTGTGTGTGTGTGTGTGTGTGTGTGTGTGTGTGTGTGTGTGTGTGTGAAAATATACCCCCTTACAGCAGGGTGTCTGTCTCACCTATCTGTGTGCAATGGTTAAATATTTTCAGGCCCTGTCAACCCACCCACTGGCCTATTTTACAGGGCCAGCTATGTCATTGCACCTTATCTGCACTGGCAGACATTCTCAAAACACATAAGCTCTGTGGAACATCAAATAAGTATGTAGTACTAGAGTATATACTACTAAATAGGTAGGGGTTCTAACTGCAAAAAGGTAACTCTGTGTTTGGTTGTGTAACTATATCCCCTTGCAGCAGTGTATCTGATTGTCTGTGTCCGTGCAATGGTTATACATTTTAAAGCCCTATGAGTAGCTGATGGCACTAAATAGCCCACATCTTCCTAAGCATGAATGCTATCTGCCACAACCTACATTTGTGATACAGAACACCCAGGTAACACATATCAAGAGTAGCATGCCTTGTCATGCAGTACACATGCAGGATTACACTGTCTGCCCTCATTGCCCCTGACACACTGCTCTACACATACGCACCTAAGTAACCATGCACATATATAGCCGTACCTTGCTGATGTCATATTTCTGCTTTGCTACCATGCCATCCTGAGCTGCTGTATTGCCACCAAGTCTCCACAGCATAGCCACTCAGACCCCTGCAACAAAAACATACAAAGTTCTGAGAGACACCTGTCAGTGTGCAACACCACTGCCAATCTAACATCATGCAACAAAGGTAAAAACACGTTGATGTGTACTCATGACAACAGCATACAGCAGCTGTCATGGTATAACACAACCACACTCCAAAATGTCATGTAATGTACTATAGTCACCCTGTGCATCAGACACATATTTGCATGTCCCTGAATCGATGGTATGGATGGCAGGGATATGGCACAGGTATCATCATATGCACAGGGTGTGGTGTGGGGGTGCCAGATGACTAAACTATGCCAAACAGTTGACATTGTGTGTGGGAGTCAGGAAGATGTGCTGGTCAGCTGGGCTATGGAGAGGTGCCATGTGTGTCTGTTGGTGTCGTGTATGTGACAGTGATGTATGAGTGCATGCACATATACAGTCCAGCCATGTGCTAGTCATACACGTGGGTATGTTGGACAGCTGTTGACAGTACATGGCAGAATGGACAGTTCACTATCTCTGTGCACAAACACGGGATCTGGTTCTGCCAGGCCTGGCACAGGCACCACCCTGCCGAGGGTCAGATGCAGTAGTAGTCATTGAAATTGACTGGTGTCTGCTGGGTCCATGTTTCTCATGGGAATTTCCAGGACTACATGCCCTTGGCCTGCTACATCATGGTGTGTACAGCACCCTCTATGCTAGTACTGCCACTATGGGAGTTTGAGTGTGCATGGCTACATGGACTTTCAGTGGATGTTGTTGTTGACCTACGGCCATGTTTTTAATGCCCTACTCCCACCACATGTTCTAGCACAGAAAATGTGGCGTAAAGGATTGACGATGTCTCACCCAACTGTCTGTCCACTACATCAGTGAAATAATGCATGGCATCACCAATGTGGTGCTAGGAGTCACAGATGTCAGACAGTGATGCATCCATGATACTAAGCATCCATTGGGAATGTGCCTGTCCCTCCATGATGGAATGAAACATGTGTTGATTGACTCATGTTGTGACACCTATGACAGGTGGTGGATGGGCACCCATCCTCTGTCGAGTACTCCTGTCATTCTGCCTGTGTGGGACCTCACCAGCTCTCTGGCTATGGCTAGTGTCTACATTCACTGATGCTATTGTTGCCACACTTTCCTGTTTGATGCTGTCACACTGACTGTCCAATATCTTTGGCCACAGGGGACTGGGTATGTGTGTTCATACTGACTGTGTGCATGGAAAATGGGGGAGGAAGTGGGATGTCAATCCATGGGACAGATTCAGCCCCAAACAACCCCACCTCTGCCTCACTATGGATATCATCATCAGAGTAAGATGAGACACTGACATTAGGGTGTGAGTAGGACAGACTCCAACCCTGATGGTCACCAATGAGAAGGAAGGCAAAATAACTACATTACTGCCTGCACTATTATGTATGGTGATCCACACACATACATATAGGTGAGGTGCCACAAAAGCATTACACATACCACATCTTATTTCTGATCCCCTGCACAACACACAAGCAGACTACAACATACACAGACAACACAGGTCAATTAAACCATATGCACTGCAGCTATGCCCAGTTAATGTTGGCAGCACTATACACCTGTGAGATAAGCAAAATGTCAGTTTACGTGATAAGCCTACAACTAAAACACAGTGTACCTGTCTTCAGCATACTATTACCCCTGTATAGCAGACTGCATAGACCTTCACAAAAATAAGTGCAAATATGTTAATCTCCTGCACATACACTACTGTGATTACTGATTAAAGCCACTTCAGTTAATCCCTCCAAAAATGAACATACAACTAGTGTACTCTGGCTAAGCATACCAGTTGTGTGTACAGCAAAATGGCAACCCTTAACATTCTTAAGTTATATATGATCCATACAAAAAAACTATCATACTCACCAGGCACAGGACATTGTACTCTAGCCACACCCATCGTACCTATTGAAATGTGAGGGAGAGGCACTTTGAGCAATACCAAATGTGGCACTGTTACATTATAATCTGTGCATATATCAACATGTACAGTAGATACTGTAATACTGCCTACACTGCTGACATTCTGAGTATGTGTGCATAAGTGTGCGTTACAAAAACACACACCCAATGCAAATTGACCTGACATCCATGTACTGGTATGCAGAAGCTGCCACAGAGACTGGTACAGTATGACAGTGATAAGCACAGGAGGCTTATCTGGACACTCCTCTGCTGCGGATGTTGTGAGACCCATCTCCATGATGTATGCAGTGATGGATGCTTGGGAGCTGGTGATTGATCCCTGGTTTGCCAGGAGTTCCTCTGTGGCTGAGAGTAGTTCTACTGCTGCAGGCCCTCCACTGGTGGCAGCATGGTCCCTAGTCACAGCAGTAGCCCTTTGCCATGCAGCATTTACCATGTCTGTCACCCTGTGGCGGACCTACTCATAGCTTCTGTCCTGTGGCCCAATGCGATTGACTGCTGTGACAAGGTCAGCCAGAGTGCTGGGCATTGCTCATGATTCTGGTGAGTCCTGGACAGCAGAATGTCATGATCCAGTCTGAGGCCATCCACGATAACACAGTTTTTAGCAGCTGAAAACAGTGGGCGCCACTGTCTATGCATCCTTTCTGAAAGACAAGAATAGGGGAACACATCACAGGACCACATACATTGCTCTCCACTATGTACATACCCTGCACATCCAAACTGGCATGCACTATCCACCGTTACCTCCCACATCATACCCCAACATCTATCAACATGGTATATATGTGGCTATCAGCAAAACATTAGCAATGCTGGTTATGTTCCTGTGTGCCATGACATAGTGTGCTGCATGTCTCCACTCCCAACAATGCCATCTACTGTGGTGTGTTCCCTATGGGCAATGTCCCAGTACCATGTCAGACAGCCACTGATTGACAAATAGGTATGTGTTATTATGAGTATATGGGGACAGTCCAGCAACATCTGTGTGCCACAATGACAGACAACAATGCAAACATGTAGGGTATCTTCCCTCTAGGTGTCCTACCTCTCCAGTACACCAATATTTGCAGAATGTGTACATGTGCCTGATATATCTGGTCCCTTTCCCAGAAAAATGTAGATGTCTGCCATACAGTTGAACAATAACTGATGGCTGTTCTTAGAATGTCGAGAATGTGGATGTCACACATCAGAACCCTCAGAAAACAGTTATGTTACAGTAATATCTGTGACTATATTCATATCCTTACTTTGTATGATCAATATGTACACTCTGTCACTGAGGTTGGGCCTTTGCCCCCCCCCCCACACACACTACTAATAGCTATGACAATCAGTCCTGCTGTACATGATTGCCAGGTATGATAGTCATAGCTGTCAAGTGATGAGGTACAAATTTCAACAAAACAGTGACCTTGGCAGAGTACATTATGGGCAGTCAGGGACACTGGTGCAATGTCTGATCTATTCCTGTGTGACATTCACAGACTGAGGGGAGCTGAATGACAGGAAATCATGTGATATGCCAGCTATGTCCACCATTATTTACTGTCATTATTTCTAACACACAATCCAGTAGCATTTGTACAGGAGTCACCCATTGTAGAAGGGAGTGACAGGGCCAAAGCTGTTATCTAAGTCACACCAGGCAGAGTTAAAAGGCATGCCTGTAGCTGTTGGACAGCAGACTATCAGGAACATATCATTCCCTGAGATGTACTAGAGGCCTACTGTTTTAATCCCTATTCCTGATAACTGCATCCTCCCATCTGCATCCCATAATATGAAGACTTGTGTTGCATACATGGTAGAGTGTTGTCATAATTTTGTACACAAATTCTGAAGAAAAATGCTTCCAAAATTGCAGTCTGTCTTGGTAAAGCAAGTTGCAGACCTGTTTACCATAGACAGCTGCTTGCCTTTTTAGGTAATGCTCAATAGCAGGTGATTGCCTGTCCACCAATCCATGGCTCAGACTTACTAATTGCATGCAGACCAATTGTGTTGCACTTTCATTAGCCAATGACATGGCATAACAGTGCAATATTTATGGCCTTCATGTAGGCCTTGGGCCCTTTCTAGTCTTTGAGATGGGCATTACTGAAGTGTGGAGACTACAGCATTGCAGAAGGTAGGTACAAATATTGCCCACTGTTGGGATTTATGTGGTATGTCCACTGTTTTGCATGCTATGTTTGGCCATTGTCAAATGACATTCTGAATATGTGGCAGTTCAGTGTTAAACAATGTGGGTTGAGGTCAGTAAGGGGGAAGGCACATGTGAGTTTCATACATCATAAACATAACAATATGTATGCTGCTGCAGTAGCTGCTGGTCTATCAGCTGTGTGTGTTTGTAGTGGCAGACTGTGACACGTGTCCCTGTCACTTAACCTTTGCCCCACCCCTTTACATATGGGTGTTGTGTGGATCCCTTGTTCTAGGGGTGTGTGAGATATGCTAGGTATGTAGTAGGTAGCTGAACATACTGCTGCATATGCTGCAGGCTGCAGCTGCTGCTTTTTGCCCAGGACTAATACTGGGGAGTGTGAACACATTGGAGGACAGCAAGCTATATGTGCCAGTGAGGGAGCAATGTCAGTCCTGTCATTACAGCACAGCCAGAGTGAGAGTACACATAACAGTCCAGGTGTGGCATGTGCTTTAGGTACATATGTTATGTAACAGTGACAACTGGAGATTAGAAGGCAAAATATAGGTAGACTATACATAGTTGTGAAGTGTGTTCCTACCTACAGGCATTTTATGTGCTAACATGGATAGCAGTGAATGCAGTAGCAGTGACCAGTTTTGGTTAAAATTGCAGGATTCAGTCATTCTATGTTGTATTCACAAGCATATCATTGAAGTGCAACACACTGGATTCAAACTCAGAATTTTGGCCGGCAAAATGTACAGTGTGTTAGGAATTTAATAGAATGAGCTACTGAGTCAATATGACAGCAGAAGTATTTGCAAAATATATGTGCATGCATACAGTCTGTTACACAGGATTTGCATTAGCATGTGTGTTCGGATAAGTATGATGTGTGACACTGAACTGTCTGTCATGATTTTCTAAACTCAATCTGCACTGACTTGTCAGTACATTAGTGCACAGAAAAGATTTTGTGAAAATCATGCCAAAAGTAGGTGGCACAACTGTGGAATGTCTGGAACAGTCTGTGCAGCTGACAGCAATACCTGCTATTCCAGGCCTCGTGTACACCCATCATTATTTATTTGGCTGTGTACTGGTTTAGTGTCTGCATCACAGTTCCAAGTACACTGCCAATTTTCCCATTATATGCATATGCAATGTGTCATTGGCAATCAGGATATGTTTATGGAAACACTTCCTTTATTTCAGAGCTGAGTGGCCTAGTGGGCTAATGTACTATGCTGAGGTTGATAGGGGGTCCTGGTTTGAGACTTACCAGGGGGTGGTTATTTTGCAGATGTGCCTAACAGGGTCAGAAACACAGAAGGTGGTAGTTTGTGTGGGTTTGCGCAATACTGCTTAGCTCCACTTAATCCCACACTAATTTTTAAAAAGAAAAAAGAAAAACAGGGGTGATAGGAAAGTGGAGAAATGGGGACAAGCAGGGGAAAAAACATACTGCAAGGCAGGTAGGGATATGCAGGACTGTTGTAGGAAAGGGCCATAACTTTCCATTTCTTGGACAGTTATAGCTGTGCAGAGTGTAGACTATTTGGAATTTGGGGCCTCTGAGGGCAACATAACTGTGTTCATTAATTCATGTAATGATTAAGTGTGTCCAGTAGATGCAGGTGCAAAATGAAGAGATATGTATGGGGAGATTTTTTTTCTGGGACAGATGACATTTTTTTTTAATGCTGAGAGTGGAATGTTGGGGAAGGGATATACATATGTGTGGGGAGGTACGTTGGGTAGGAGAGGTTGCATTTGCAGACAGACAAGACAAACAAGACAGCATACAGGGGTGGTGTGTGCACATGAGGGGGGTGAACTCCTTGGATGGGGAGGGTGTTGTGGAACCAGAGAGCCATGTGCTCCCAGACAGCAGCAGTGAGACTGAGCTCTCCACCCATGGTCAGTCAACACTGCTCCTTCACTGCCCCGATGGTGGTTGTACTAGTGTCTGGGTGCCAAGGACACCTTGCCCCGCCAGGTTGGCCAGTCTGCCCTCAATCTGGCACAGGCAATTCTTGTAGCCATGATGCATGATCCTGCACACCATTACTGGTATCTGATCTCTGATCCTGGTTGACAATCTCCCTCCACCCCACTACCTGGGGCAATGGGCCCTGTCCCCTGAGGAAGTTCCACCCATAGGTGGTGCAGGGCCAATGGAGGGGGGTACCACCTGCTTTGTTCCCAGACATGCTGAGACCCAGTGCCACGGCTTGCTGAGGTAGGGTAGGCAGATCACCAGGAACCAGTCTACCCAGTTGAGCTATGGTGTTGAGGTATTTCAAAGTGTATAGGTTAGTAATGAACATAACATTTAGTTAGTTATAATAGCATACGGGAATGTTGCAAAGAACCCAGTAACATAACATTGTATAGTATATGAAACACAACAATAAGTGAGATAACAGTCAGTATAGTAAAAACATGACAGTAACAGTTACGGCATAAGGTCAACAACATAGGTAATTCAACAAGGTATGTTAGGATGGAACCACTGTAATACATAATGATAATAAAACACAAGGCCCAACATAACATTTGAAAAGAACATATGTTAATAGTATACCATAACCAATGTATAACAATAATAAATTATGAAGCAGATAAGGCATGATGGGGAGATACAGTCCATTAATAGCAGTATAGGCTATATTGTTTGCAACAGTACTTATATACTCTACAGGTCTGCCCTTCCTTTATGTATACATGTGCTCTATAGCTTCTGTAGCACATACATACTTCTCATGCTTTGTGCACAAGACAGTATGGGCTAAGCTGTCACATAATTACAGAGGACTATTACATATCAGGGGGATATATATATAACTACCAAAGTGTGTACTGTGGACTGATGTAGTGTGACTGTGCAATTGACATAATTAATGTCCATGACAGAGCTGTGACAGAGAGATTAGAAAACAGTGATCACAGTCCGTGACAGTGTGACACTTGAGAGACATGTATCATGCACAGTACAGAGACTTTACGACTATCATGCCATCCTTGGCAAGCATGGGGTGACACTATCAGCAAACACTCCCAGACACACCAGGCATACAGCCATATCAAGAGTACACATTTTATTTATTGTATCAACTTGTATTAGCATTGTACTTGTTACTTTTATTTGCTGAAGTCTTATCTCATTGCTGAGCAATGCTGTTAGCACTCTGTTACATATGAACACACAAATTATTAACCCATTCTAAAGGCTATTGCAGCCATTTACTTACATGTAATTTCTGTGGAGAAAACATCTGTTAACAATACATAAGTGATTCAGTAATATTTACTAGTACTTGTCATTGGACTCGAACCCTGGACTGTGTGTGACAAAATGTACATCAGACTAAACATTTATCAAACTAAGCTACTGAGCCACTGCTGCATATTGACTGTCTGATATTTGTCTAGAGCTCACCTATCAAAATATGACCTGGTAATAGAAGTAGATTATTATACAAGACTGCACTAACAGTTGAACACACATGCAGGAGATTCATGCATGACAAAGACAGTAGGTGAACTGTACATTAATGCATAGAATGCAAGTGTACACTATATACTCCTAGTGGGTGGAAATATTTGTGATGTGTACTAACCATATCGGTGTGCTAGGTTGGCTACCTGACCCATATACAGTTGCAGATGGTATATTTGCAGTCTACCACCATTACAGTTTCATACTTGCCTGCAGCAGCAAACCTCAGAGCAGCAATGCATATAGCTGACATGCAATGGTTAACATAAGAAAATTCTGATATACACAATATATTTTGGGTATTTCTATTATTGTTTCAGATCTTAGTGCAGAACAAATATCATAATGCATTATATCTTGTAGTACAGCTCCAAATCTCAGTTTAGCAGAACACTCTTTATTAGCTAACTCTCAGTCACTTAGTGGTATTCTTTGCGTTTTTAATTCACAGCAGATGTAATACTTGATTTCATGAACAACACCCTAAAATACACACATAATGCAAAATGCAGATGTATTAGGGGTGACTTTATGCAGTGATTGGTACATTTTTCCAGTCTGTATTGCAGAACAGTTCATATAATGCAAGTATTGCAATACAGATATAATTCCACAATTAATGCAGTAGAAACTTTATTTCCTTTACATTCTCAGGTTTCATGTTTTCATCTCTATTGAACTATACCTAGCATTACTCACATATTGCAGTACATCTGTATGACCAAATTCATTGCAGTATAATCAAAGTTGTATATACCTAATGGCAGTTAATACATTACTCCTTCTTGCTTATATGACTATAGATTGCAAGATAAATCTGTATTCACCACACTCATGGCACAATCTGATGACGCACCATGCATGGGCCTCTAGGTTGTGCGCTCTCTCTCCTCTGCAGCTGTGGGGAGATAAGCAAAGCATTATGTCTACCTGTCTATCACTCATTCAGATTAGGTATTGGTAGAACAATGCAAACTGTACTTAGAAATTTGGGGGGGCATTCCCATCTCTAGCACCCTGGAGCCAGGTGTCCAGAAGTCCCCTCTTCCATAACTTCAGATTGTCAGAGTGATGGCAAACCTGCTTACCTGTGTTGGGCATATCTGTAGCACTGGTGAGATCATGTGCCAGTCGGTCAAAAGCTTTTGACTTGCACTCAGATCCCTGGTACTGGCACTGCAGCACCTGGACATCATGGTATTTTACAAGGAGTCCAACCATGACCCTGGACTCCAGAGTGCCCCACCATTATGCCTGGAAGCATGCACCCTCTCCAACACCTGCCATATCTCCTGCCAGGTTCAAACTCCAACTGGTTCAGCTGCATTCCCACCTGTTGCACTTAAATAAGCCTGTTTTCCTGGTCTTTACTGCCAATGGGCAATTTTCAAATATGCAGCACTGAGCTTAGAATCACACAAACCTGCTGAGCTCAGCCGAGCAATGCTTAGACTGGCAATGCTTAGCAATACTTAGCGGTGTGCAAACCAGCTTAGATTGGCTGAAACATGCTTAAACAAGCATTGCTAAGTGGTGCTTTGCACTGCTTAGCAATGCACAAGCCAGCTAAGCAGTGCTAAAACATTCCTTGTTTAAGCAGTGTTTGGCAGGGCTTAGCTGTGCTTAGCAGAACATAGCTGAGAGCAGCAAAGCAGGATTTTAAATTAATTGGCACAGTTTGTATTTCCAAAATAAATGCTTAATAGTCTGTGTATTCAAACCTTGCATCTACTGCACATAAGGCTGTCGCTCTTACCATTTGGCTACTGGGACGTATAGAATTCTGCTATACTTTTAGATATACCTCTCTACTACGATTAAGCACCACTGTACACCATGGTGCACCACTCATGCCCACTCAGCTATACTTAAACTTGACCTTTGCATTCATAATTATATGTATCTGGTTTCTATTTTCTGATGTCTGGCATGTGTCCATTGCTGTGCACCATGGCAAACACACACACAAAAAAATAAACTTTATATTATATATGCATACATTGATATCCGGCACTTTTGACAGTGCAGGGCATGTGTCACTCATCTCTGGACACAGTAACACACTCCTTACACTGATTCAATAACCATGTTACATTACTCTCCCTCAGTAATGTGTCTTCATTAATATACATGGTGCACTTCCAATGGGGTTCTGCATACACGGCCACAGTACCTCCTGTGCAGGCTTTGCTCTATGCCTACACAAATTTTATTAAATCCCCAGGTTTATTTTTATTTTTTTCACGAAAGAGGAAGTTAATTTGGTCTAGCCAGACTTTAAGATACCTATAGCTCATAGTTGTTTCTACTACGAAGTTATTTGGAAGTATAATGTCTATGATATAATGTAATTTATCTAGCTTTTGATGAGCTCCAAATAGCATGGATTTAGTCTTAGACAGCTCATCAGCAGTCCACATAGGAAAAACATTTACTGAGGGAGTGGAGGTCATTTTGAAGTCAAATGTGTATTTGCAAGTGGGATTGCCTAGTTCTAAAAATGAGCGTGTTGTCAGCACATAAAATATCTGCAATGTGGATAAGTTCGCATGGATGTTTATTGTTAAAATTTTATTTTTATATTTCCGTACAGTGTTGTAATGATGTAACTTTGTAGTTTCTGTGAAGCCTTTCTTCTGGGCTCTCTGATGAAAAGCGATTGTTGATGCACAGTTAGACTATCCCAGTAAACAAATGCAAAACAATTAAAATTAAATAAATAAATACATAAATAGGGAGAAGTGTAAGGGTGCAAGAATGGGGTCTATATTTTAACATCAAAGTCTTAAAACTTTGAATGTTATAATATTGAACCCTATGCACCGAATGCTGAAAATAGCGAAGCTGGAGAATATTGAATACTTTCCTAGGGAAAGTATTTGCTGGGCTGTTTCTGCAGCTTTGCTATTTCCTCGACTGTGGAGCAAAGGTTACAGACCGGGTTAAGGTAAGTGTGCGAACAGATTGGGTTAAGGTGAGTGTGTGATAGGTAGGGACCTTAGGGTTAGGGAGTGGGTAAGGTGAGTGTGCGATAGGGACTTTATGGTTAGGGAGCAGGTAAGGTAAGTGTGCAATAGGGACCTTAGGTTTAGGGAGCGGGTAAGGTGAGTGTGCGACAGGGACTTTAGGGTTAGGGAGCGGGTAAGTTGAGTGTGCGGTAGTTACATACCTTAGGGTTAGGGTTGGGTTAAGGTAAGTGGATAGCTAGTAGTGTATGTATGGTTTAGTGTAGGGTTTTGTGAAGTGTATGTGTGTGGATTATTTATTTTGGTGTGCTTGTGTTGTGTGTATGTTTGTCGGAACAGCAAATTTTTTTCCCTGGGAAAAAATTTGCTATTCTGAGTGTTCAATGTTATAGTCTTTTGATTGAAATGGTGCAATATTATAACATTCGAAGTTTTAAGACTTTGATGTTATAATATAGACCCACAAGAATGGACCCCCTGAGAAACTCCTTTAAGAATAGTGGCTGCAATAAAAATGGAGAATCATATTTTAACATTACAAAAGCTGCTAGAGATTGAGAGAGAGAGAGGAAGAATGGGGTGAGTTCATGAAGGTCTGGTGTTGAAGTGACCTATGCTGTCAGTGCAGCTCCTATTTCCAGTCCCATGACAACTAATGAGGACCAGCCAGTAGCCAGGACCATCATGTAGTGCATTCTTGGGTGGCATGCAGCTGTGCTGGTAATGAGTCTAGTCCACAGATATGGACCTTGAGATTCAGATTAGTGTTTCCTTTATTGAAAAAAAAAGTATAATTGATGCATGCACTGATATCTTTGGTCTATGCTATGTGGTTTATGGTTTGCTGTCACTGTTCATCTGACATTCATTTTCATCTTAAAATATAGACATGTTTACTCATATTATTGTTCATTAGGTAATGCCTGAGTGCTCACTGACTCCTTTTCAGTGATGTCGTAAGACATCATATAAAAAACAGTTCACATTTTTGTCTGCTTTGATGAATACATTCTGCTTTACTGATTATTTAGTTATATAAAAGTAATGGATATCATCAACAGTGAAATACTGCATGATTTAATGTAATGCAAATTTAAACAAAATGAATTACACTGATTTCTTTATATTATACCATCTCTTCTCTGATTATTCTGTGGTGCATTACATTAGATTTCTGCTGTTACAGACAATAATTTTTGATAACAGAAACATAAAAAAAAACTATCATCATTTGTGCAGTGGGGAGGGTGAAGTGGCTGCAGTGTTAGTTTACATGGCATGATGTTCATTAAAAGCATCATTTGCTTATGATATATTTCTCCTAAAATGGTTATACATTACTTCTTTTACGTTTTAGGTGACTGCCACCTGTAGGAATGGTAATCCATGTAGCATTCCTTTTTTTTCTACCATTCATTGCTGGTCTGTATACTAATTTTACAGGGATGAAATGCATACATTTGCAAACTTGTTCCCCACCCCAGTTTCAGATAAACATATAGCTGTGTCTTTGAAACTGTTTCAAAGTAGTTGAAGAGAAAATGAGTCATACACATTTTTTATGGATTAGCTAGGTACCATGAGAACTGTGAGATGAGATGGTCTGATGTTTTAACCTACTGGATGTAAGTGATCTTGTTTTCATGACTTGACAGTGCTGCATAACCATGATCTTGAAAGTGTGGTTCTTCTAAGTGTAGATGAATGCTGACATGGCTTGCATGAAATATGTTGGGCTTGCTCAACTTGACTACTTACAATACTGTCCCAAGAAGCAAAGGTATTCCCATGTTATCTGCCCACACATATCTGGACAGTACCCCATCCTCTGTACCTTGCAAGACTGACTCTAGCTTGACTCTGATATGTCCTAACTAGTGTACAAATGGATGCGACCACTGATGCATGCTATGCTACCATACTGCATATCAGTGTGATCATTTCATTATCCCTACCCGCTTTCATTTCCAAGTAATGTTAGAAATCATCATGAATATCCTGGAAGACTTTAGCCATTCCCAGCTGACTCTCTCTGACAGTGCTGTGAACCCTAACAATGTCACTGTACATTTCCACACTGTTACCTGAGAATGCCTGCCACCATCCTAAAAGTATTCTTGTGAGTTTGGAAATACTAGGGGTGTTCCTGCAGTACAAGAGTGTGGACATGTCAGCTTGTGCTTGATTTTGTGACACACTGTTATTTTATGTAGAATATTTAACATGTTGTTTGGTGAGACAACCTGCCATTAAACTTGGGGACTGCCTGCCACTTTCCTAAGGCTACCTCATAAATATAACTGTGTTTTCAGAATTATCAGCAGTAGCAAGATCTATTCTTTTGCTGATATCACCCAAATTTATTGGTGATGTTGCACTTTAAGTGCAAATGCAGGTAAACAAGAATTGTTTTCTCTCTTTTAATTACAACTGAAGAAAAATAGAATACAATCATCAGCAGCACCAAAAAAGAATAGAAAGGCTGTTTGAATCATCTGGTAAGTATAATTGAAGTCCAAGAGAATTATGTTATTAGTTTGGAATGTGTATAAGAAGCATAAAAATATTTACAATCATTATAATACCATACAAAAGTGAGAAACATGTCCATATGTAACTACTGCATGCTTTTTTGCAGTTGTTTTCTGCATTGGTCAAAAGGAAAATATGTTATAGCTGTGCAGATGAAAGAAGTGCAACTAAAACCATTACAGTTACATCTAATGTTACTGTTTTTGACTGATTACTTCTAATAATTACAAAGGACCTTTTTATCACTGTATTGAATGCATTTTATGTGTATAACTTGACAGAAACCCACTCACCTTCAAGAAGTCACAAGCACTTGTCAAGTGAAGTTATTGAAAGTATGGATAAGCACTAATCATACTAGTCTTCCCAAGTATGAAAGCACTTCTTAAATGACTACCTCCATTGTATCCATAAAAACTTCAAGTGCACAAATTTTACATCGATAAAGCTTTTATTGCAATATGTCAATAGTGTATGAAATGGTATGTAAATATGATGGGTGGATATAATGAACATTTTTCTCTTTTATTTCTCCACACCTCTTTTTTCTCTGTTTTTTTTATTATGTGTTTCTCTCTCCTTTATTTTTGTCTTTCTGTTTCACCAGCTTCCTACCACTTCTGTTATACTAACTCTTCTGTACTGTACTAAGTACTGTTTGTGCATTAGTGCAACCAAACGCTAAGTAAGCAAACAGTAAACTAATCCATACTGGCTGTAGCGTCCAGTTTGCACTTCTCCTTCTTTGCTCCTAGCCTATTCTCTGACCTACATCTAAATAGCACACACCAACATTGTTTAATCTTATCCATAACTGTTGTACAACCTGAAAATTCTACTATTATAGATTTTTCTTCCTTAGGATACCTACCCTCTAACTTTGGAAGTAACTTAATTACCTTCCCGGTTACTTGCTGTACTTTGAGTGATTGCTTTTTGTAGACATTAGTCCCTCTAAAGATATGGCTCAACCCTCTCCATTTGCCCATGCTTTGCTCGGGCTCACTCTGTTCCCCTACCTTACCCCTATTTCCACCCACCCCTGCTTATTGTACATTTATACTCTGTCCATCTAAACCACGTCCTCCTGCCATTCCCTATTTCCTCACAAATACTGCATTCAGATCTCAATTCCTCTCTACTTTCTACACCTGCAACTTATTGGCCCTTCCCTACCTCCAACTCTCTTATTATTTTTATCTCAGCACTACTGTTCACCTTCCCCATCATCACCATTCTGCTGTGCTAACTAATCACTACTATTTTCAATCTATTTTACACCATGATTCATCTCCTCCTCACTACAACCTTCCTTTCCTGTCTCTCAATCACTACTTTTTATCATCACACTCTAACCTACATTAACCCAACCCCTATACTTACCAGACTGCAAGCTCATCTCTCAGCAGCTTACTTATTCCCTATTACCCCTGCTATTTTCTGGCACAATGATATTCACCTATTTAAAATGAAACTATTCCATCAGTCCTCTCTATCTGCCAAAATAAAGCCAAAACATATCTGTTTAATCTCTTGCACTCACATCCAAAACATCCTATACTAAACTTTCTACTCTATGGGTATATACACCCTAATCCAGGACCAGCCTTCAACTACTGTCTCTCTACCCAACCCATAACTCCTCCCCTCTGTACTCCTCCTCTCAAACTTGCAATTCCTCTTCTACCAGAAACTTAACTATAATATCTCTCAACGTCAAATTATTCTTAACATAGTCACTGACCTTCACTCCTGGATCTCTCTTCACTCCCTCAACATTCTCACTCCCTCTCTGAAACTTGGCTAAAACCCCATATGTCTGACAATGAAATCTTACCCTGTGGCTATAATATCTTTTGTCAGGATAGACCCATAAAAGAGGGGGAGGTGTAGCAATACTGTACTCAGACCAGCTTACCCTCTAACTTCTATCTTTCTGTCCACCTAATTTTCTCCCAGCTGAAGTTCTCATATTAAACTGCAAACTGAATAATCATAAAAAGCTAGCAATTGCTTCCATCTATATACCTCCAGGTAATAACATCACTATTCTTGAAAACATCCTCTCTTGGATCACACAAACCATTTCCTATGAAACCATTATACTGGGCACTGTGGTCTATATCACATTATTGAAGTTTTAAAAGTTTGAATAACTAAAGTTCAAACTTTAATGATCGAACTGGTAAAGCTTTGAATATAACAAAAAAAAATGTTTTTGAAACAGAACAAGAAAAATAAAGTATAAGCACGGGACTAAGCCCCCCTATACCACACACCCCTGCTCTTTAAATATACCAACTCCGAGATCATGCTACAGTATAGTAAATGGAAATCTTCCATTTCCAAACTGTAGTGAACTGAAGTGTGATCTCAGAGTTGGTATATTTAAATAGCAGGGGGTGTGCAGGATGCAGTCCCCCATGTGGGGGGTGCAGTGGAGCATGCCCTCTCTGCTTACACCTTTTTTTTTCTTGATTTGTTTCAAAAATGTTTTTTTTCATATTCAAAGTTTTTAAAGTTCGATCATTAAAGTTCGACCTTTAGTTATTCAAACTTTTAAAACTTTGATAATGTGATATAGACCCAGCATTGTTAAACATTGACTGGAACTCTATGTCCTCTGATTCTTCAAATACAAGCATTAACATTTTCAGCATTTCCTAATTTATTACTGCCCCCCACTCACCTGAATATACACTCTAATACAAGCACTACACTTGACCGGATTCTCACCTCTCACCCTACCCCTCCACAAAGACTGTCTCAATCTGTCTAATTTCAGCCCTGATACCTTTAATCTAATACTCTCCACCATTAAATGGTCCTTCCTTCTTAACCTCTCCCTAGAAGAAGACATACTAGAATTCAATAGCATATTTCTTAAGACTTTTGACTCCCTTTCTCATATCAGAAAAATTATACTAAAATCTTACTTTGCACCTTGGTTAACTCAAGACACTTGCTCCCTCATGCAAAAGAGGAATAGTGGTTGGAAAAACTGAAATAAACATAAATCCTCTTCAAATTTTTAGTGCTACAAAGAACTTCAGAACTTAACAAAAAAAAAAACAAGTCAAGATTGACAAAAAACGTTTTACTTAAAATCCCAAATAAACCCCCACTCTAACCCCAAGAAATTCTGCTACACTGTCAACAAGCTCCTATTCCCAGGTAATCCCTTACACCAAATCTCTTCCCTAACAGCTCTGCCTTATGAACTCCTACACATATTAACAACTTCTCTTGACTCCATTCAGAAATGAACTAAAAAAAGACACAAACACCAATCCCTCTACCTCAACCCCACCTTCCAACCACTAAGCCTCCTTTATACTTAAGCCCATCCCCACCACCTATATCAGATTGTTACTCAGTAAACTCAAACCATGAATCCCCCTCCACCGATAACCTACATACTCTCTTCCTTAAACTCACAGCAAAAACTATTGCATATCCCATCTCCATACTTATCAACAGACCGACCCAAGAACACACAGTCCCTTATATCTGGAAGAAATTCTATATTCTTCTTCTTCATAAAGGAAGTAACTCCACTGACCCCCTCTAATTTTAGGGCTATTGCTATCTTGTCTGCCCTCTCAACGATTCTTCAAATTATATTTAAAAACAGCTCTTTGCTCATTTACTTCAACAAAATCTAATGGCTTTCATCCTAAACACAGTACAGCCACAGCACTATCTTTTACACATAGAATCTGCACATCTTGGGACCAAAATAAACTTGACTCATGTCGATTTCTTGACCTCAATAAAGCTTTTGATACTGTCTCCCACAACCTACTGCTGTCCCAGCTATCTAACCTTAATCTCTCCAGCTCTACTCTCTACTGGTTCTCTAGTTACCTGACTGACAGACTTAAGGCTATTAAATCACTATCTGCTTCCACCCCTTTACTTCATCCTTGGACCCATTCTATTCAACATTTTCACTAACAACCTCTATCAAGCCTGTCCTTTATCCTGTCTAATACAATATGCTGATGATTCTACTATAATTTCCACCTCTGACAATCTGCCCCTCCTTCTCACCATTACCCAAGAGTCTCTCAACTCTGTTGAAAAATGGCTAGTAATCCAACCAACTCCTTTTAATCCCTAATAAAACTAAACTCCTCCTCTTCTTCCCAAAATCCATTCAACACCTCAAACCCACCATTACAGTCACCTCTCTAAACAACACTTCTATCAAAGTTGAACCCCACACTAAACTCTTAGGGGTTATAATTGACGATCATCTAAAATTCGATCTTCATATCCAAAACTTTATTAAAAAGACTCACCAAAAGCTAGGCCTACTCTATAGAAATAAAAAAAAAATTCTTGACAAATGAATCCAGACTCTCTCTGGCACAAGCCTACCTACTACCCAGCCTACTATATGTTGTCCCAATCCTCACCAACCTTCAATCTAATCTTTTTGCTAAGCTGGAATTTACATATAATGAAACAGCTAGATTTTTCTGCCAATCTACCATATTGCTCACACCACTGCTTTATTCTAAAAAACTTACAGTAGCTTGAATTTTATCATCAACTCCTTCTGCCTCAACTTCGTATTGCAAACTTATTTTTAAACCATCCCCACTCCTGTCCTGCTCTCTCTACCCTCATCACTTCCTAGATACCCAACCATACACTTTACAGCTTACACAAACACCTCCTTCAGATTTACAAACCCAAAAAAATCATTGGCGAACTTCTGTACAACCACTCATTCACAAATGTTTGGAATAAACTGCCCCAATTCATATGATCAATTTCAAACACATACTGTTTAAAAAAACACCAAAAGGCTATCTGCTAAACTTTTGGACTTGCTCTTGCTGTGACCCACCCTAATCAATTTTTTACCTTCCCCTCTTCTATTTACCGTGCCCACCTCTTAGTCTCTCCCCTCTACTCTCTATCTACCCATCTATTCTTATACTCATTTTGTTCCACAGGACAGCCTATGTGATCATCTTTTCACTTCTGATATGTGTTACTAATTATTCCTGAACCATCTGCAAGAAACTGTTACTAGTGACTATGTACAGGATGAAACTAAACTTCCTGTGCCCGCTGCTTATACTGTATCATATTACTGTGACTGGACTACATAAAAATTATACTTTATGTATGAAATGCTATTACATCTGCTTACTGTTTTACAGTTTATTATTTCTTACTTTGACTATGTATAATTTGTTACTAGATGAGACTACATTTTTACTTTTAGAATTAGCTGCAGATTAAGTACTAGTTGGAGTTTTTCTCCTCGGGTCTCTGCTAAAAATGGGCATCTGCCCAGACAGACTAACCTGCTTAAAAATTGTCAAATAAATAAAAATACATACTTATTGTTTTGTTTCTCTCCTATTATTTTCTTTGTTTTACAGGATCAGATCACTCAGGAACAGGCTGGGCATGTATCTCCAAGGTTAGAGAGTGATAACCGTCTGTCTGTACAAGGATGTCCTCAAAGAATTGTAGTGGAGGCACTGGTCTTGTAGGCACCCCAGAATGTGGCAACCTGGCAAGTATCACCAAAAGGGGGCTTTGGAACCTGGTAGAGGACAGACAGATGAAGGCAGAGGACAGAAGCATTCAGCTAGTAGAAGCCTCTCTTTGGCATGTGGAAGACACACTTTCTCAGTTGGTGCTGACCTCTGCACCAAAACAGGCTACAACCCTTTCAATGTCAGTATCCCCCACTGAAACACCATCTGGCAGTGGACAAGCTTGAGACTGTGAGAACTGGAACTCCTACTGGAACTTCCTCATGTTTTCTTCCCTTATCTTTTCTTCTGCACCCTCTTACCTATTTTCCACCCACACTGCCCTCTCATATAAAAAAAATTGAAAAAATGGGGGGGGGGGTCTATCTCTGAACAAAAACATAGTGCTCACCTTCTCCCATCTTGTCCAGCACAAACTGTCTTGATGTTTTCCCTGCATGTTCCCCTCTTTTTTTTTTGTCTCCCCTTTTTTCAGTCTTTCATATCTCCACCTGTATATTCTTCAATGAATCCATCAGGATGCCCACAAAATGATACCCCTGTATAAATCATTATAAACCCTTTTTATTTAAAAAAAATCAATTTTAAGCACTGCAAGGTCCGCAGCTTTCCTTAAACATTTTAAGCATGACTATGCTTAACCACGCTTGCCTATGACATTCAAAAAAGGTAACACAATCCCTCAGGGTTCATTAGGCTGAACATTACACAATTTACTCTTTTGTGAGAAGTGAATATGTTTTTAAAAAAGGCTTTGTTTTTCCATATTCACTGCAAATTACTTTTTCTGACCTTATTGGCATATCAGTGTAGCAAAGCTATTCACAGCTAACAGTACATCATTTGGAAAACCCTCGATAATGAAAACCAGCCTATGTTTCTTTGTTAATTGGGCTGTTAACCATGGAGTAATAAATGTAATAGATAAAGTATTTAATGGAGTTTTTTGTTTGTTTGTTTAGTAATTTTGTTGACGTTACTGGGTGGTGTGTAACATTATTTACTAATTATGGAAAGACATTTAATTTTGTCAGAGATGTGTTTAGAAATTATTTTGTATATAGAAAGATTAGGTATACATTTTTATCTATCCTGTCTTGAATTTGCATTAAAAGTTTAAAGTAGGGAGTTAAGCACATGTCATTATTTTGATGCTGTGTTTTTTCTGATAGTGGCTAAATTAAGATAATGAAGAAAGTTGTATAATAAGACTATGTAACTATAAATCCTGCCAATTGGCATAATCTATCGGTGGGTAAATGCATTTAGTTTAAATTTCTGTCTATACTGTGATAAAGTAAGTTTAGTTTTTGTGTTTTCTTTCTCACAATTTATCCACCAATTCTTCTTCATCTCGCCATGCTACCATATCATCATACTATGCCCTTTTTCCTTAGTCTTCTTTGCCATTCTAATCTACCTTCCCACTCACACACCCCACTATCTGCACTCACTTTCAGGCCTCCACATTTTTATAAGCTTAGCAACAAAATCCACTGCAACCAACTTTTCCCTAACCATCAAACCTGAATGTATTTACACACTCCATGATACCCCTTTCTCCCACTATACCACCAGCTGGATTAAAGTACTTTGCATTTTTCATCTCTTCTAAGCATCCACACCATACACTTTACAAACATTACACAGTAACTCTCCAAGGTCAAACCAATAATTGTTATAGTTCCACTTAGAAATAATATAAACTTTATTCCCAGCACAGCACCAACCTTAACTTTAGTCCAAGTTATACCAAAAAACTTCCATTATTTGAACCTTACAAAATCCCCACAGCATGAAAAAACAAACTTGATCAAAGCAGCACCTTCTTCCTTCCCTGTCACTCTCCTGACATTTCTGCTGTCACTGAATCATGGCTGAAAAATAGCTTTTCAAATTTTCTGCATTTACTCATTGGCTATAACTAGAACTTCAGTGCCAATTAAGGCAACAGAACAGGCACTGTGATATCCCTCTTATAAGCCCATCTTAATACTAAGTTTATTGCTTAAGTAAATGCCTGATTAAATTCCAGTCACAACCTTAAACTTATAAAGCTTCTGTCCTATAAGAATAAACCTTTCCTATCTGCTGTCATATTATCTTCTACCTGTTTTTTCTCTATGTAAAAAATTCATAATGCTCATTCTTAACATCATTTTATCACCTCCTAGCACAACAATATTGCCATTAATGGAGCTTTTAATCTTAACTTCATAGACTTCCACTGAATTTTTGCTAATCTTTGTCTCATTAAATTAACTTCTAAGTAATTTCTCCATTTATTCAAAATAATAGAGCTATAAGTTATATTTCGTAACAGAAGCATCACATTCAAGGATGATGTTTCAGTAAATGCCATTAAATTGCAAACTTAAAATTTTGAAGCAATAAATCTATGCTTTGTTCCAGTCATAAAAGAAACACAGATTTATCATTTGTGTGTTCTTTTTCTCACAGGGTCTCTATTCTCGTGTGTTTTTGCTTTGTCATCAACAGTATCAAGGGTTAAAGTTGCGTTGTAATTATATGGACACATGAGTGCTTATCCATTTGTAGAATTTTAATTAAAAAAATGAAAAGAATAATGGCAGATCACCTGTGTCAGCATTACTTTGTGTATGTGATCCATATCAATAGTCAATCTGTATGCATTTATGTATTCAAATCTGATTCAGGATTAGGCAGTATTTCATTATATAGTGATCATAAATATATGCAAGTGAGTCATTGGTTAAACACATGGCAATTTTTTTTTACTAAAAATCAAAAAATAGATTATGACATTATCAGCTGGGATTGAACTCAAAAATAAGCTATATAGAGCTAAAACTATTTTTTGAATTGCCTTAAGAATGAAGTGAGGGTTAACAAGATTTTGCAGATTAACACTGATGCAGAATAATGCACAGACACACAAGGCAAGTTTGCAGTCCTTTTCTACCATCAGATTTTTTGTTTGCAATGCACTCACTGATATACTTTTCTGTCAACGCCTATTATGAGCCTTTGTGTTACAGAAACAATGGGTTTTAATAATTGTTTTTACTGTACCTGCATATTCATTCCATTGCACCATTCACTTGTTTGTTTTATGTTCTCTGGCTAGTATAATGTTGGAATTGCTACTACTTAAGTGATAAGTAATTTTATATTATAAAATGGGATATTTTTTAGTTTATCACTAAAGTACACCTCATTCATTGCAGGAGATAAAATCTGGTATCTCATATTGATGATTTTGGAAGTGATACTGAGAGATAGATCTGTGCCTAATAAAATGATTCTATTTTATGGCCAGCATACCTCTCAACCATCCCTGATTTTACAGACTGCCCCTTACTTTGCCTCATATTTTTGCCCTTTCCCTCATACAATATCTGATTTTCTGGTAAATCACTGGTGATTGTAGCTAGTCAAATAATGCCAGGTGTTAAAGTTTCATTTTACTTCTTTATCCTAAAATGCAAGTTGATGTAAATCTTGTTGCTCTCATAATTGTTAAAATGCATTACAGTAGTATTAAAGCTGTTACTGATATATAGCCTTGTCATCCCCCTCTCCCCCATTATTGTCCATTAGCAGTATAGGGGGCAGTCCTGGGATAAATTTTCTCTTTTCGTTGATAGATATAAGTTGCACTTGAAAATGGACAGGGATGATATTTGTTTTATGTGGATGGGGAGTATGTTCCACAGCAGCAGTAAACTCTATGAAATATACCTGTCCCTCCAAACTATTTTATGTTGCAAAAAAGGTTTAGGTCCCTTGTCTGAGTATTTATGATGCCATTTCACATGCTGGTGTGCAGTGAATCCATCAGTAATGGGACTGAGGATCCCTCATATGCCAGATACAAGTCATCTCTCAGCAGGCTGTAGGATACCAAGTATAGTGACAGGACTTTGAGTTGGTCCATATAGGGCATGTTGTTTAGGCCTTGTATCCTTTAAGTAAGGCATCTCTGTGGGAGCATTCCAGTTGTACAATGTGTCTAGACAGATACATTCCAAAGGGGTCATTATATTCAATTACTGGAATAATGAGGGCTGAGTAAAGTGTGACAATAACATCCCTAGATCTATACATAGTCCCTTTGTTTATAAGCTGTACAACACTTTTTTACAGCAATAGATGCATATTTGTCAAAGTTAGATCACTGTCCTCATAACTTCCCAAATGCTGAACAACTGGGTCAACTCTTAGGGGTGCATTTTCAATGTGGTATTTCTGTAGGGTAGATGACTTCCCAAAGGATACAATGATGCATTTTATGACATTTATTTCAGACCTTGATTTTGACATAAGTTATTTATTTTTAGACAAACCTTTCTGCAGGATGGCTAAGTCATTATGGAATTCAATGTCTGCTCCTAGCTTGCAGTCAAGTGCAATCTTAATCAGCAAGAGCATGTTGATACTGGATTTACTTCAGAAAAGTAGATGCCAAACAGGAGATGCCCCAGCACAGAGCCCTGGGGCACTATACTGATGGCTGGTCTCTTTGAGGGGGAAGCTTCCCTATTTTGATTATCTGCCTCCTATCTGTGAGCCATTTTCCAATTTGGTGGGTAACATAGGAGTTAATTCCCAATTTATTGAGGTATGTGGTGTGCACAGTTTTGTCTTCATTCATTGCTTTAGCAATCTTTAAAAAAAAAAAATCTGTTAGATTGAGTAAGCATGACTTGCCCTTGATTAATCCAGACTGAGATGGGTTTAGTGTTTGGAGGTTCCCTATGTCTTGATTGGTTCATAGGTTCATAGGTTGGTACTAGGCTATCAGCCCTAGGGCCTATAAAAGCCTAGCCATAACAATTCCCTGGCTATTTCTCCCCACACTATTTACTTTCCTGGACCCCTGAATCTGCTGAAATTGATTAATTCCATGATAAGTTTTTCCATAGCGTTGCATATGAGGCTGGTCAGACTTATGGGTCTGTAATTGCCTGGATCTGTGGAAGGTCCACCCTTATGTTTGGGAATAACTGCAGCTGTTCTCCATTCACTTGGTACATAACCTGTAAGGAGACTGAAAATGAACAGCATTGGTAAGGATGTGGCTATATTGAGCTTCATGCTATTTAAGATGAATCCAGGGATGTTGTCAGGACTCATCAATGCAGTATCATTAGCTTCTAATAGCACTTTTAGGATCTAGTCTTGTGGAATAGCTGAATGTGAGGAAGATTCAGGTATATCTTGAGGGACAGATGGAGGGGAGAGAGGGGTAAAGTTAAAGCTAAATTTATCTACCAGTAGGCTAGTTATATCTTCAGCCTCAGTGTAGTTAACATTACTCACAATCAGCTCAGCACATTGCTGCATTGTGCTTTTGAGATTATGCACATAACTGTTTTAACCATATAACCACATTACTGTTTTACTGACTAAATATCAGTTACAATAGGAGTTTAAATCTCAAATTAGCCCTGCTTTCATTGTTCCTTACAAGTCATAAAGCAGAAACCAGTTATACATTAATCTCTTACAGAGGAACAGCAGATAATCATAATGCAGTGCAAGAATCACTTCACAGAAACTATAATAGCTGTATGTATTATAACTTTTAAACCAGTTTTATAGATTGGGTGCAGACAGGAAATATCTGTTTTTTTTTGTTCTATGTAAAGGAACATAGGTCTTTTACAGCTCATGTAACTCTCTCCACTATCAGAAGATTATAGTTAAAATTATTTCAGGAAGTTCTATAAATGGAACCTTACAAGATTAAGCCATATGGCAGCCTACCCCATAATTTGGAAACAAAATCCTTTGAGTTTTTTACTAATACCAAGCAGAATAGAAAGATATATATGCCACCTTACTTCTATCCCATATGGGTACATTTCATTTATTGAACTTGTTCATATTTCTGGGATGAAGGTGGATGAATGAAAGCTTGCAGTATTAAAATATTAAAGATAATTTCTGTAACATGTATCATTTTCGGAACTGGGTAGGTGTGGCGGGGGGGCACCACTTTTATATTTGAATTAACTATTCTTCATTTTGTGGTTTGTCAGTCAGACTGGAATCCCTTTATTGAACATGTGCTAAGTATGAACTGTTTATGTATACCCACCTGGCTTTGTATGTGTTTATTAATCAGAGTTTAGCAAAATTGTCCGAACGAACTCTATTAATCAAATCTTAGTATATGAAACATCCTTAGAAGCAAGCAGCATCATATTTGAAAAAAAAAAATCCCTGTGATTCATTAACAATTATCTAGGTGCCTCACTAAGCTTACATGAAGAAGGCATATGCAGCAGCGTTAACCAAATGTGCCTGTTGCTCATAGCATCTACACATCTGCAAACACCTTTTTGTGGAGAGTGATAACTTTTACAGCCACTGAAAGGTGCTTGCAGTCATGAGCACACAATGCAAACAAGACAGATTGCATATAGCCAATTCTCAGATATGAGCAAGTGCTGTAGCCCAGACATATTAAGGGCAAGTACAATACAGTATAAGGTGAAGTGAAATGGGGGAATTATTACACTTAAATTGCTTTATAATGATTCATTAACGTTGAAGAGGGGAAATGTTTAAAATGTACTTGTATCCAGCAGGCAAATGTGACAAAAGTGTATAAGAAGCATTTCTGATATAAAACCTGAAATATTGATGTAAAGGTAACTAATGTAAATGATAATCCCATAGTTATGTACATAAATAATAACAGACATGCTAATAAAGAATGTGATAGGGACATAACGCTGCAGTATAACAATGGAGAGTGAAAATGTGATATACATATTAATTAAATGCTGATGAGATAATATTTAACAAGGGCAGAAGATACTTTAAGGGATAAAAGCAGAGAATGCAGTTATTGTGCATATGGATGTATATACAGTGAATTTATGTATGCAAGGTAATGGCATTGCTGTATTATCCATCACACCATGTATACACTAGAACAAAAGGATCTTAAAACTGTAATGTCAGGTAAATCAGAAATGGACACATTTATGCAAAGTGGCAGCAATAGGAAAGGGGTGCATCTCCTAATAGCATGTAATAGACAATCAAGTGTTGTACGGTTATATAAATGCTACGTGCCAGTCTAGTAAACAACATACACAAGTGACAAATGATAGTGTGTATGATATGTTAGAAGTCCAGTTTTGACATTGCTGATTTACAAACATGCCTGACATGGTAATACTGGGCATCCTCACATGTGATTACAGGGAAAAGTAACATACAGCAATTCAACAGTACAAAACAACAGAAAGTGCTATAACAGAGGACCAGGTAGATTTTTTTGATTGTCTCCCAGAATGCCGTACTGTAAGAAACATTTATGGACTCACACATCTTTTAGCTGTACAGTGTGATAGAAATGATTGCAGTATTCAATACATATCTGGAGGAAGACATACAAAACAGAGCACATGTAATGCATGTGAACAACTAATGGCCTAAGAAGCATTTGCATCATGTTCCTTTTGAACACATGTCAGAACAGATATCAGAGTGATGCATAAAAGTCATGCATGCCACAGACATATGCATATCAGTTGTGTAAGAAATAGCATAGCATCCTTAAAGGGCTTACAGCATTGTCATACCATATGAGGTGTATTGATGACTTACCTGGTATGAAAATGCCTGCAAAAGCTGGCTCTTTGCATGTGTGTGTGTGTAAGCCACTGTTGTCATACAAAGAGATGTTACTAGAATCAACCCTCTACCTATTATACAAGGTTCATTCCAGACCCCTGTATTGACTGCATGTGTCATATCTGATAGTAATGGTGGCTGTCACAAATACCTGAACTAAATGTGTGTGTGTTAACTCAGGAAGTATAAGTATAACATGAATAATTTGATTTATTCACAATGCTGGAAAGGAGCTGCACAACTTATTGTTGACTAAACACTGAGCATTACAGTGTGACTGCTTCTTTGACAAGGAAGTTGTTTCCATCATGTAGGACACACTCTGTCCCAGAACTGAATACCAGTCTGTCTGTGTAGGTATGCTATAAAAGCCAGTCAGGTGCATGTGTGGTAAACAATCTCTGAGATGAAAGTGATCATGGAGACCTCTCAGACTGTAAATGGACACATTATAGCTATGCTGTATAAGGCGCAATGCTAAAAGTAAATGAATCTGGATGTTGAATACATGATAATTTGACATCAGACAATGCACAATATTTTAGAGGATGAACGCATCAATGTAGAAATGTCAATGCAAAATGTGACGTGGTTATGAGAAGGAATTACATTATTATTTCTGAAAGGGATATGTGTGGCTGCAATTGCTGTATTACATCAACAATAGACAATATGTTGTCTGATTCCCAAATGCCAGGGGATAATTTTTTTTGTATGTTGTGTAAGGAACATGACATCTAATGCCATAATTACTCTAAATAAAAGCATTGTTTTATGAAAAAACTGTCCTAGATTTTAGTAAGAGGGATCAACATCTATTTGTGTACAAATCAAATGTGCTTGACAACAGTGTTATGTACAGTCATAACATAGTCTGAGCACAAGTTAAACATCATTGCCTGAATAACAAGAGCTGTATGCCCATGTTGAAGTACAACTGAGACAGTACACAGTTAAGTGAAATACATCACCACCATTTATTAGTTGGATGTTTATGTTAAAAAGTGTTTGAAGTGCACAATAATACTGTACATCTGCACATCATATATGTTTTTGCAAACTAGTATACACACTATGATGATGAAAGACACACTCACAGCTAGACTCAAACATTCTAGATATGTAGTTACAGAATGTACAAACCACACTATCAAAGTCAGGCAACACAGGAGAATGCACACTCCAAATGTAACAAACTACAGGTATATTCGCAATATGTGATCATTGTGTGGACCAAAGGTTATTTGCCTGGTGATGCTAAGATTTGTTAGGATGGAATCAAACCACTTACTATCCACTTACAACATCTATACAGCACATTATTAGCAGCCAGCACCACAGGAGAATACTGACTACAAATGAGACATACAGCATCTATGAAGAAATGAATTCAGCAGTGTATTGTCAAGAAGCTATATCTGGTAAAATTATTTTTACAGTCAATCAGAGCTAGTAAAACTTGCAACTGCAAATGTATGTAAAACAATCATGACTGAATTGACAGTCACACTTGTAAAAGTTAAACACTGCTGTATTCACATATCCTACCTATCTAGTTTCACGCTCACATTATAGAGACTAGTGTAAGACATGCAAACACCACAGGACAAGTCTATCATTCAAATAGCTTTAGTTCACTTTCAAACAATGACCACATCAGTGTGCTGAACCAGCAGTGTAGGCAGACAATATAATGTTGTGATTGTGTGCTCTTACTGATGCCACACAAACCACCTGCCGTTGAAAGAATGGAAACATTCTACCCCCACTTTATCAAATGTTTTTATCACTTTCCTTATAAAAATATTAAATGGCTATTTTTCAACCCATGACACTGTTGTATGAAGCATTAATATACAAATTTGTGAACAAACTGTTGCTTAAAAAGCAACATTTTCTTTACATAATACATAGAAAATTGTAATAATTACAGTACAGACAGTATACATAGCTGGACCCTTGTGTTGCAAAAAAGTTGTGGATGTGAAAGGTGGGGTTAGGGCATGAGGAGTAATTGATCGTTTTAAAACATTTATTCAGAGTAGGGGTTGATTGAGCACATGCTCACCTAACTGTAAACATCCTCACATGCATACCTCTTCCATGTTGTGCATTGAACCTCCTTCCTATCTAGCTATACAATCAAGAGAGCAAGGTACTAGTTGCAAGTGCCATAGGAAATATCAGACTATTAAGGGTAGGGTCTGCACTTTTGTCAGGATAGCATGATCAGTCTGTTTCATGCAGGATGTTTCCATAAAGATTGGCATAAGGGAGCTGTGCACGCACTTTTGTCAGGATGACCTCATCAGTGACTTTCATACAGGATGTTTCTGTAAAACATGGGATTAGGTAGCTGTGAGAACAGTTAAATGTGCAATTCTCAGGCGAAGTGGATACACTGCCAACACACACATTCTCAAACACACATATACACGCACACACTTCTTCCATGTTGGGCATTGAACCTCCTACCAATCCAGATGATACAATCTAGAAAGCACTGTATTAGTTGCAAGCACCACTAGAAAAGTCTAATCTTAAAGGGAGAATGAGCATGCTTTTTGTCAAGCTGCCCCTATCAGCCTGTGTCACCCATGATGATTAGTGAGTTGTGAGAATAGTTAAAAAATGTATTATTCTCAGTAGAAGTAGGTACAGCACCCAGTGCTACACACAGTCTCTCACACACACACACACACACACACACACACACACACACACACACACACACACACACACAAGGGAATCCTAGGAAAGTTAGAAATGAGGGAGAGAGATGGTGAGAGGCACATGGAAGGAAGACATCAAGATGTTTGTGCTGGAGGAAGTAGGGCAGAAGGGTCAAAACATGGTAGAAGATCCTACCCTATTATATATATATATATATATATATATATATATATATATATATATATATATATATATATATATATATATATACAATAAGAAGGTTTGGGAAGGAAGAAGTGAAGAGTTAAGGAGTAGACAAAAACAATTAACAGTGAAACAAGACAAGACAGACAGTAAAAGTATTTTTGGCTGACATTTGTGGGGGACATAAGACTGGCAGACAGATGCTAAAGCTGGAGGTTTCAGAGGTGAGAGCACAGTTCTCACCCTGGACCAAAAGACCCCAATTGTCCTGCATGTCTAATGAATCTGCAAAGTGGCACTCAATGAAATGGGGGTGTAGGCATCTAGTGGCTCAATGGCTGAAGCCAACCGGTGCAGTGAGTCTTGAAAAAATTGCAGGAATCATTGTATGGGTTAAAGGTGCCTCTACAGTGCTTGCTCAACTACTGCCTCTTTGTTGTGCCTTTTGGCTTTTCCCGGTTAGGGGTCGCCACAGCAGAACTCCGGTCTGCTAATGATTGGCAGTTGAATTTTACGTGCCGAGTTGCCAGCCCTGATGCACAACCTTCAACGAAGGTACGCCCATTCGTGCATATCTCCACACAGAAGACGCTCTAGCTTAGAGTCGGAACGGTCAGCGTCGTACTGTGAGGCGACAACGCTACCTCAGCACCACCACCGCAGATTGCTCAACTACTGCCTCTACCAGGCCTCAAAGTTTACAGAGTGGTTGTGTTCCAGGCTGCCAAGCACCAGAGGGATCACAAGTCTAGAGTCCCCACCACGACCCTGTGAAGATGTCCTCAGGCAGGCAGAGCGAAGTATGGTCTGTGAAAAAGGAACATAAAAATGAGAGAAATAAAAAAATAAATAAATATATCTGTATAGATATCTATCTACCTATATATCCATAGAAAGAGAGGTAACATGGAGAGAAGAATGCCTCAAGTTGCTTTTAAAATATTGTCTTAGTTCAGAATAAACATTTATTAAGAAGATATTTAATTTAAGTATATATCATATTCTAAAGATAAATAATTTATTATTATCTGATAACTGCTACTAAATGCAGCCGTTAGTAGTGACTAGTTGCAAAACTTACTAATTTCTCTTTATTTACTCCTGCACATCTGATGTGATTCCCACAAATAAATGTATAACTGTTGTAATGATGCAACACAAAACCTCCCTTTTGTCATCAAAATGGAAGTGAGACTACATGATGTACTCTTTTTCATGCAATGCTAATATTATAAATAATTATTTATTACTCACAAGCATGTTCTGTGAAATGATACATGCTCTGCTGTTATTGTGCTCTGTTGTATTCTCACCATACCTCTCAACTGTCCTGATTTTCACAGAATGTCCAGATTTCTGCCTCTTATTTTTGGTCTGTTCTTTGTAAAATTTGTGGTTTTCTGGCAAATCACTGGGATGATCTGAGGACTGAAGTCCCTAAACAATCACATACATTTGACTTTCAGACTAGAAATCCTTCAGAAAATGTATGTTAAAACAAACCGTGTTACTCTCACAACGTTCTAAGTTTAACAGAGCTATATTTAAAATATGTCCCTATTTTTGGGCCTTTGCTCCCCCGATTTTGTTGGGCTGTGTCCAGATTTCTTGCACCAAGAGGTTGAGAGGTATGATTCTCACTCCTCCTCAGTTGTAGAAATATGAAGAAAATGAAATGCATAGTTGATGACCCCTGCCATAGCTGTGTGCATTTTTAAGACAATTTTCTAGCACATCTGCTAAAAAATGTCTTGTTTAACTAAGCTGTACACTACACTTTACTGAATTAATGTAAACTCTCATAGTGTCTTTATTCATGACAATCTCTCATTTCCATTCTTCATTTTTTACAAGAAAGTGTTATAGCAGGTACTTAATGTTTCTAACATGATACATTCAGAAGCACCAACATGTCTGGTGAGGTGTGGGGAAATAGTTACCTATTTTTGCATTGGTCGTCACGGTAAAGTTATATTTCATTAAAGTCTAATAATTTAAATAATAAGTTATACCTTATAAGTCTAATTTGCAGGATGCTCTGTAGTGCTTACTGGAATCCATGCTGTCTCGTGCCAAAGTCAGTACTCCTGACAAAGAGGAGATTGTCAGCACAAACACCACACCACCCACATCACATAAACAAGCACAACACACACCCACCTATGCAGCGGTCCTCAATAAAAACTTACTTAAACAACAGAGACCACCAAAACACAGTCACAAACATTCCACGCACAGCAGAAAACACACCAGTGTCTCACAAACACAGCCCATTAGGCATAACAATAAATCAATGTAGCCCATATGGCAGAACAATAAACCAAACATACTAGTCATTGGTGTCTCAATAGTGAGACATACTGATGTCCTCTCACAAGGCTTGACAACAAGAAGATCACCTTCAGTTGTCTGTCAGGTGCCAGAATCTACCACATCATGCATGCACTTAAGTCTCTTCACAACAGGTACAAGTATGACTCTGCCATTGTCCATGTTGGTGGGAATGACTTAAATTGTACCTCCTTGGACTATATAAAGAGAGACATGATTAGGCCCCCAGATTATGTGTCCCAGGCAGATATTACCCTAGCCTTAAGCAGCATCCTACCTTCACCAAGAATAATATCACACTACCAGCAAAAAATAATGGACTTCAACAATTGGCTTAGCTCCTGGTGTCTTTCCAAGGGATCCAGTATCTGTCTGCGTGGGGTGACATGGTTGACAGGCCTTGATGCTTTGCCAAAGCTGGCCTCCACCTGTCACCCCCAGGGTTCTAGATCCTAGTCAAGGCTCTTGCCTCCCCCATTGTGCCTTTTTTAGGCTCTGTCCCAAAGACCAATATTCCAACATAATGGATCTGTCAAAAAGCAAATTGAAGGTAATGCTGCTTAATGCTAGGAGCCTTAACCTCAAAATGCACTCACTGAAGGCTCTCCTTACACTGGAAGATGCCGATGTCTATGCAGTCACAGAAATTTGCTACAGGGCTGTGGAGAACATCCCTGCCTTACCAGGCTATACCTCATTCCACACTTTCTGACTCCAAAATGAGGTTGGAAAGACTAAGGGTGGTGGAGTCTCTATCTTCATTACGGACAGGCACACCTCCAGACTGGTTTGCCAACATGATGCACTGGAATTACTCCAGGTGCAACTGACAGTTGGCAAGACACCCATCCAAGTTATAGCCAGCTATAGACCCTCCTGCATGAATCAGAACACCGAATCCTTCTACCTGGACCTACTTGACTCCATCAGGGTACCCCCTAACACCATGATCTTTGGTGACTTTCACTACCCCACCATAGACTCGGTGAACTATTCCTGCACTAATGTACTCACCCAAAGATTCCTTGACATCATCAATTCTAATGTACTATACCAGCTTGTCTCATTCCCCATAAAGGGAGATAATATTCTATACTTGTTTCTCACCAATATGGGTGACCACTGCACCACTCCCATAGTATGTTCTTCCCTAGTGAGATTTGATCATTTGTCTGTTTCATTCAAAATTTGTATCCCAGCCAACAGCCAACCCCCGCCCCCAGCCATAGCCAGGCTAAAAAACTGCTCAAAAGCTGACTAAAACCTCCTAAGGGAGGGTATCAGTAGCTTCACACCACCTCCTCCCTCAGAGGATGCAGACAACTATGCTGAACAGTATGCCAGTGCTGTATACAAGCACCTGTAAAATTGCAAGGACTCAGCCATGCCTAACAGAACTAAAACCTGCTCCTCAAGGAAACACAAACCTGTCTGGTGGACATCCTCTATCAACAGGCTTTACAACAAAAGGAAGAAACTGTTGTCCAAGGGAAAAAAGTAACAAATTCCAAATTGTAAAAACTCCCTCCTCAACCTCAACAAGTAAATTAGATTACTGGTGAAAACCTCCAAAGCCAATTATGAATTGAAACTAGCCTCTGAAACAAAGGGAAACCACAAAGCCTTCTTCAGTTACATCAGCAACCTCCATGGCAAAGCCCAGGTTTGTTCTGAATTAGTACTTAATGGTGCCACTTACACTGATCCTGTTGACTTAGCCAGTCTGACAAACTTCACCCCCTATCCCCCAAAGGCCCATTCAACAACTCTGATACTTGTCCCACACCTCACATATCCATATATCAAGTGTTAAAGGCCTTATCCAAGGCAAATAACACAGTTTCAGTGGGACCTGATAGTATCCCAGGCTGTATTCTGCACCATCTCCAGCAAGAACTAGCTTCACCACTGAGAACCCTATTCAACCACAGCCTAATTACAGGCTTCATTCCAGCAGAGTGGAGAACTGTCACTGTCATTCTCTTGCACAAAAGTAGTGGCACTACTAACCTGGGAAACTTTCACCCCATTAGTTTGACAAGTCTGATATGCAAAGTCATGGAGCGTATTATTATGGAGCTCATAAACAAGGACATGAACAATCTCCAAGCACTTGAACCCACCAAATTTAGATTCGTCAGGGGCAGATCTTGCTTGTTGAACCTGGTTGACTTTGAGACTGTCATCAAAGCCCTGGATCAGGAAAGTCATTACATACAGCTTACCTTGACCTGGCCAAGGTCTTTGACACAATCCCCAACTCGGGCATCATCAAAAAGTTAACACAACTTGGTGTAAATACGTATCTTACCATGAGGGTGGCCAACTGGTTCACCGATAGAACCCGCAAGGTCAAAATAGGTGCTATCACCTCAAACAGCAGACCAATTACTAGTGGTGTTCCCCAGGGATCTGTCCTGAGATCCCTACTGTTTGGCATCTACTTCTCAGAGGTCCAGTCAAAGACAAAGGGCCTGTGGCTGACCAAGTTTGCGGATGACTGTAAGTTGAGTGCCGTCACTGACTCCCCAAATGATGTTAACATACTGAAAGAGGGTCTCACAGCAACAAATCGCTGGTACCAAAGTCATGGCCTTAAGTTAAATGCAAAAAACTGTATTTTCATATCATTCAGCAAAAACATGGCCCCTACTGATTACCACATTGACAGTTACCGCCTAGGCACACAACCTGTGGTGAGAGACCTGGGTACTCAGGCTGACAACAATCTCACATTCGACCATAATATAGCGGCAGTGGTAAGAAATGCTTTTTACTTGGTTCATCTCATAAGTAAACCAATTGCATCCAGTAAAAAAGGAGGTCATTACCTCTCTGTACTCCTCTCTCATTAGGCCTATAATTGAGTATAATGCCCCATTTGATATGTACTTCTCCAAATACCTGCACCAATTGGAAAGGCCACAGAAGCACCTCACAATGGGAATCCAGGGCCTCCATCACCTGTCTTATGTGGACAGGCTCAAATCACTAACACTTTACTCGGTATGAAACAGATTGCTCAGAGGTGATTTGTGTCTCACCTACAAGACAATATCGTACCCTGTCCTACTAGAGATTCTCCATATCCATAAGTCTAATTCCTCATGCATTACCCACTTTAAAGGTCTAAATCTAATATACATCATCAACAAAACCTGCTGGAGAGACATGTTTGTCTCCCAGAGGCTGGTCCATCTCTGGAATAGACTCACATACATGTCAAGCAGAGTACCTCGCTGACCATCTTCAAGGGCAACCTTGATGAGTGAATGGAAAACCACAAATTTGCCCCAGAGGATCCATCTTTGTCCCTCACTGACAGAGGTGACAGGTGTTGACTGAGATTTCTTTTTTTGGGGATAAACTCTTGGCTAGGCTTGTAAAGGCCCCAAGGCCATTAGGCTAGTGACCTCCTATGATCCTGTGATCCCATTACCTGTATAGCATGCAATTATTAGTTTATGGTAACATCAAATAAAGACTACAGCTAGCAGAAGTTCACCTCAGAAACCCATAGAATGCAGGTCTCCACCCCTCACTGTACCTCGATGTAGAGGTTAGCTATAGTCATCAGGTATTCTGGAAATAACTGTGAAACATTAATAATACATGGCATGTATATATTAGTTTCATCCTAATAGGTGATTAATAGCTAACATCAAGCAGTTTAAATAAATTCAAGCTTCATTCAATAAGGATAGTATAATTTCGTCAGCATATCTTGAATGGTGCAGCAATGCAGCAGTAGCATTGTTGCTTCACAGCAAGAGGTTCTCCGGTTCGATTCTTGGCTGGAGTGCCCACTGGGCACAGTCTGCATGTTCTCCCTGTGTTTGTGTGGGTGTCCTCTGGGAGCTCTGGTTTCCTCCCAACTTTCAAAGACATGTGTCTGAAGTGTTTCTCCCTGGGCATCTGCTGAAAAACTGGCTTAAAATTCTTAATTTGTCAAATACATTTGCACTTATACTGAGTAACTAATTATTTATCTGGACCTATATCTATCTATATAAATATATATCTATATATATATATATATATATATATATATATATATATATATATATATATATCAGTCTGTATTAGATCACCAAACACTTAGGTAAGCGAACGGTGACTAATCGACCCCATGTAAGCTAAAGCTTACAAAACCGAATTGTCAGAACAGCGATTTTTTTCTAAGGGAAAAAAATAGCTGTTCCAACAAAAAAAAAAAAAAGAAAGCATATTAAAACATGAGATTAAGTGCCCCCCCACCCCCCACTTAAATATACCAACTCCGAGACTGCACTATAGTGCCGAAACGGCAAAGTACCGAAGTGGCCAAGTGAATTCTTTCCAGGGAAAGAATTCGCTTACATACCGCTTCGATATTTTGCAGTTTCGGTTTTGTCAGTTCGACCAAGATGCATTTGAATACATTGTCTTCGGTCTGATGATAGGAACCCTATATATATATATATATATATATATATATGTATATATATATATATATATATATATATATATATATATATATATATATATATATATACACATATTTATCCATCGAAAATGCAATGCAGCAAATGGCAACTGATTGAACATAACTGTATGATCACCTATTTATTGAAAAGAAAAAATTATTTTGTACCCTAAGCTACACGATAATTATATATAACTCCAAATATGCACTACAGTGGGGAAAGGCAAATTCTCTGATCCTCTCCTCACTATTCCATGATCCTACACACAAAATTAAAGCCGGTTCATCTTCATGCAATAAGCTGATTTTTGATCATCTGTTCCATCTTTTTTGGTTGATTTTTCAATGCATGGTAAGTATTAAATATATATATATATATATATATATATATATATATATATATATATATATATATATATATATATATATATATATATATATATATATATATATGCATACATGCATACATATATGCCTGTGTTTAAATATAATGCTGTTTTATGTATATCTGTAAAGTTTAGTGAATACATTTAAAATATGCAGAAATAAATGCATGCATGCATGTGACACTCTTACACATATATCTGTATATATATATATATATATATATATATATATATATATATATATATATATATATATATATATATATATATATATATAAACAGGGGTTCACTATAGAATCCCGAAATACTGAAATCCCGAATTTCAGTATTTCAAAATTCTATAGCTGAAACCTTTAAATACCAAAACCCCATAACCTCAAATTTTAAAATCACAAGCCTACATTACAAATACACCACACACATACACACAATCTCTCCCCACAATCAGACACACTATCCTACACTACAGACAAGCAGGGGGGCAAGCCCCCCTGCACCCCTCACCCCCGTATTTATATATACTAACTCCGAGATCGCACAATCACACACACAAAGGTAACTCACCTACACACATTTCACAGCACCTTGCACACACACATCACAGACAAAACATACACTAACATAAACTAAAGCCCGTAACTAGCACACTCATACGTACTTACCTACACCTATGCATTCACACACCGCAACCCCCCCCACTTATATATACTATCTCCAAGATCGCACAATCACACACACAAAGGTAATTCACACACACACATTTCACAGCCCTTTGAACACACACATCACAGCCAAAACACACACTAACATACACTAAAGCCCCTAACCAGCACACTCATACTTACTTACCTACACTTATACCTATGCATTCACACACTGCAACACCAGAAGCTTCGAACTTTGTTATTTTGAATTTCGTGCTTCTGATGTTTCAGATTTTAAAGGCTTCAGTATTAGAATTTTGAGATACTGAAAGTCGGAATTTCAGTGTTTCGAAATTATAAAGGGAACCCATACACACACACACACACACACACACACACACACACACACACACACACACACACACACACACACACACATATATATATATATATATATATATAGATAGATAGATATATATGTTTGTACATACATATATATATATATATATATATATATATATATATATATATATATATATATATATATATATATAAAAGCATACATGCATACAGTTACTTAAAAATAATTATACCAATATGCACATAAAATATTGCTTATCTTTTCATATTCAGTAACCTTCAGATTAAACAAGCAAATAAAAAATTGTTACTGTACAACTCTGTCCTTCTCTCTTGGACCTTTGAAACCCATCCAGGCAGTTGATCCCGCTAACCCCTCAGCAGGCCATTGTACCTGTGTCTACACTGCTACTCAGAGTGGCGGAACCCTATAAGAGACAGTTGTCAGCTCTAACTACTTCAGGTATGACTCCTGTAGCATTTTTGAGGATCTTAATCTCTTTATATGACCTGTCTGGGGCTCAACCTTGGCCTTTAACAGAAGCCATCCTTTACAAAGTCCCAGACCACGATAGAAATATATAAGCATGATACAGGGTATAAAAGGGTGTAAAACAAACCCACTGAGGTGTGACACCACCTTGCCCAGCCTATAATCCCACACAGGGGTGCTAACTATGCAAGTGATAGGAGTGTGAAGGTTGGTTTACCAACCAGACAGCAGCAGTCACATGGACTTTCACCTTTGCCTTTCATTATGATTATTTCATCTGTTATTGTTTACATTTCTGTATTTTTCATTTGTGAAGTGTTTTATATTTCATCCAGGCTGAGACTACAGTTGGTCAATACTGATCAATGCACTAACCCAGTAAATAAATATTAATAAATAAGTGAATAAATAAATTTACAGAGATTAGATCAGCTCAGTTTCATTTACATAAATTAGTTCCAGTTTTTGCCACTACACTTAATTCTGCTATATTTAACTGTACTAGGTAGTTTGTTGACATTAGTCTTGATAAATTGAGAACAAATTAAAAGGAATTAACAGCACAGAGCATAGTCAGAAATTTGTAGAACACCACTCAGATTTGTCCTCTTTATTACAATTTACTAAAGAGAGAAGCATATACTTACAGGCAAGATATGACATATACTACATTTTATGGACTTAAGAATGCCGAGGCTGGAAAAGTGTAGTGTGCATATATTTCAGTACTTTGTGGGCATTACTTTTATTGATTAGGATTACAAAGAAGTAGGATAGCAATATACAATTAATTAGCATGTTATGGAAACACTACATAGGTAATTACAGGATGCAATAAGTTACTGAGGGCAACTAAAATAATAGTCATTACACATTTGCAATATTTGCTATCAAGTTGTACCACAGATGTTGTTTGTGAATATGGTTTAAATGCGGACCATAATTACTGCTTTCAGGTTACAACATGCTGCAGTAGCAGTGACCAAGATACTAGGCAGAGAGAAGTTCACTCATGAAGAGAATCAGGTCCTAATGGATGCTATCAAGCTATTAGGGATACATCTGTTTGAGAAGGGGGTGTGAAAACCAGGTACAGAAAACTAAGGCATGGAATCAAGTAGAGGCTGACATCAGTGCAGTAGTGCATTTTGGCAACTGGACATTGACTACACATTTTTTAGATGAAATGACACTTTTTCACTTGCTATTAGACATTTTTCATATGCTTTTTTTTCTGACCTTGACATGTACAATCTTTACACAGCCATTTATAAATATAGTCGTATTCTAAATAAAAACATGCCTATGTCTTTGTGAAACAAAAATGCAATCCGAATAGCAGTAATACATTCAATAATATTTACTTTGCTATGTCCTTTTTCACATTGTCTCTTATACAGATTATCATATGTTTTATAAAATTTTATAAAACTTTATTTTCATTTTTTACTCTACTATGATCTTTATTAATAGTGGTCAATGGTAGAGTTTTGATCAAGTTTAAGTTAACACCTTCTTGTGAATTTAATAATTTCAATATGCATGCTTTAAGCATAAACAAAAGTAAATATAGGAGTAATATTATAATAGCTATAAACATGAAAAACTTTAGGATCCCTCCACTCCAAACTGAAAAAATAGGTTGGCTAACCATGCTCATTGAGAACTATCAGCTTCTGTAGCATGTGAATACTCAGCAACTTTTTGAATTATTTCTAGGTGGCTATGGATGGCATCTGTATTATCAGCAGTAAAAGAGCAGCACTCCATTTGGATGAGTGTGCACATACCACCTTTTAAAGCAAGGGAAAAGTCGCATGCCACACAGTTCTGTAGCAGCACACTGCACATTGTAGTCAGTTCATGGGTTATCAAATTCTTGGACTCAGAAGTGAAGTTCCCTGATGGAAGTTTTGCACACCCAAAAAATTAACAGCACTAGAAACACTAGAGCCAAGGATTTGAACTTTGCTTGTGATATAAATTGAACATTCTGGCCAGACAGATATGTGACTCAAAAGATCCCCATGCTCTGGAATAGGCTGTCCATCCATGTGAAGCAGAGTCCATCCATAACCGTATTCAAACATAAACCTGACCATTTGTTGGGAAATTGCAAAATCATCTCTGAGCTGGCCCCCATGTTTTTTATAGACCTTGGCTAACAGTAAACATTCCCTAACTAGCACTAGATAGATAATCCTAAATCCATCCTCTAGCTGGTCCCTATGTCTTATAGACAGAGGGGACAGTAAACATTCCCTAACTAGCATAATCCCCCCCACATACATTTTTAGCAACCTCCTAACTAACATACCTCTCCTAACTAACATTCCCCTCCTAAAAAGCATACTCCCCTTATTAAGATGCACATGTTACCTTGGAATGCGATTAGGTTGGATAGCAGGGCTAAGCTTATAAAAGCCCTGGTGGTCATTAGCCTAGTATATGCCTATGAACCTGTGAGCATATGATGATTAACACTGCCAGTGAAACTAGTACTGTTGCCACTAAACTATCAACACAGCAAAAATGGTGACTATTACTAGGTCTGACAATACACAGGATTTGAGTTGAAGAATGAACAGGCTAATCTGATGTGCTGCCTCACATAAGCAAGCACCATACCTCAGTGACCAACACTGCACATGCAAGACATCTTATAAATAAGATTAAAATCAATGCTCAGTAAAGCAAAGTAATAGTACTCACCCAGTAGTCATTTTGCAGATGAATGTCTTCAGTGTTGCATCTGAAAGACAGTAAAATGACAGCTGAACACACAAGAAAGATGATATATAACTTTTCTGTATGAAAACTCTGAACTCTTTGTAATCTCAGAAATGAAAATCCACTGTATGCTACATTACACAATCCTGTATGTTGCTACTTGAAATTTAGCATGAAAACTGACAGATACTGGACAGTCCTGCTCTATCCCTGTTGCATGTGAAAAGTACGTCTCAATTACTTTATATGAGACTAATACTTAAATGAGTACTTACACATCTCCTTATGCCTTTAGCATTAAACATACAGCTCATAGTTGACAGTTTTTCATCAGTATGAAGGTATAGCAAACAAAACACATGCAAGCAAGCAACCGTGTAATAAAAAATCTTTAAATAGTAATGAAACTGTCTCTGTACAGTGAGAGTAGGCCATGTACCATGCAGCATACCCCATAGGTGACACTGCATGCATTAAGTTTAATCTATGTACTATTACAGTAAAAGTACCACAACATAAATGGCATGGCCCATAATGGTGTAATAGATGCTGTTTTTTTGCCTGCACAGTGAAATACCTTCCATATCATCATCATCATCATCATCAAATCCCTTTTCCCCATTTTCTACATAGGGTCAGGCTGTAGTGTCAGCTGTCTACATCTCTTTATTCAGTGCCACTCTCCTACCTTTCTCAGCACTCTTGCCTGACTGTCACAGTTTTTTTTCTTACACAATACATACACCCCTTTGCTGGACATCCTTGTTTCCTCTTGCGCTTATGTCCCAAATCTTCTTCACCGGATTGTCTGCTGCTTTTCTGCACATGTGTCTAAACCATTATAATCTGTTCTCTTTGACCTTTGCCACAATTGGAGCTTCTGTCGCTCCTGTTCTTACATCCCAATTTTTTCATCTGTCCCACAGTGTGCATCTTACCACCCATATCAGGCACTTCATCTTCTTCACCTGTAGCTTCTTCTGCTGCTCTGCCTTTACTGTCCAGTATCTGTACCATACAGTACTACTGGTCACACCACAGTTTTGTACACTTTATGTTTCTGTTTCTTTGGCATTTTTCTGTCATACATAGCTTTGACCTCCTCATTCAGAATTTCCTTTTCCTCAACCACCCCTCCTAGATACTTGAGGCTGTTAACCTGTTCCACTATTTCCCTTCTATTTCCATTCTCAGCTTTTTCTATTTCTCCCATTTGCTGTCATTACAACTGGCTTATCTATACTTAATGTCATCCCATACGGCTTCAGTTTTGCATTTCATCCCCCTATCCTTTACTAAAGATCTTGCACAGAGCGTACCTGTAATGTCGCATCAACTGCATACAGGAAATTTGTTGATCTGTCCTCTCTGACCTGTTTGCTAATGTAGTCCATCACTAATATGAACAGCAATGGGCTTAGAGCTGAATCCTGATCGATACCTACTCCCACTGAAATCCCTCTGTGAGACTGAACACTGTTTGTAACCACATCAGGGGTCCTTGTACATAGCCGGCACTAATTCTACCAATATTTCTGAGACTTTAAACCACTACAGGACTGCTCAAATCAGTGTTTTGGAGGCCTTGGCATGTTCTTTCTCCAAGTCGAGGAATTCCCAGTTGGACTATCCTCATCTCTAGCTTCTTCTCAACTATTGTGTCACTGCAAACATTGGGCCAATTGCACTGCATCCTGATCTGATTCCAAACTGCCCATCTCCCATCTTACATTCTACGGGTTTGCACATTCATTTAACAATCACCATCTCCAGAATGTTCATACAGTGTGATAGGCCTTTCATAACTCTATAAAGCCCACAGTTGTGAATTTCCCATTTGATCCTTATCACTGGCACTAATATGCATACTCTACAGTAATCTGGGATATGCCTTTCTCTCCATACTGCTATGAGTACCCTCAGGAGTCAATTCTCCCCTATTTCACCCAAAATTTTTAGCATATCTGCTGTGACCTCAACTGGGCCAGCTACTTACCCTGACTTAATTTTCCTTAGTGCTATTCTTACTTCTTCTTTAGTGGGTTCATTCCTTCATCATAGACTGTGTCTGGGGCAGTACAATTTCTGTGGTGTTTTCTTTATTCAGAATCTGCAGTTCCTTCCATCTGCCTCTGATGTCCTGTGGACTGGTCAGCAAGTTACTGGTAGCATCCATTATGAAGTTTGTTTGGCTATCTTCTTTAACTTATAGGTTCATAGGTTCATAGGTAGGTACTAGGCTATCTGCTCAAGGGTATTTATAAGTCTAGCCAGAGTGTGTCAGCTTTCGATGCCCCATTGATTAATTAACTGAGCGTCTGTCAAGAAGAGCCAATGAAGTGATCCCAGGGGTGTATTTTCTGTTACTCATCCACTCATCAAGGTTTCTCTTGAAGAGTGTTAGTGAGGGGCTCTGCCTAATGCAGTTAGGAATGTTGTTCCAAAGCATGGGGAGTCTCTGTGACAGGAATCTATACCTCCAGCATGTTCTATTTATTGCTGTGGTGAGGTTTAGCTCACTGGAGCGAGTGGCTCACAGTGACTTGGATTTCTTTAGGTGGAGCATGTCCATCAATTCTGAGTTGGACATGGCTTTGTAAGTCAGGCAGAGATCACCTCTGAGTAAGCAATATGCCACACAGCTGTAGTTTTTCCAGTCTGGCTGCATAGGACATATGTTTGAGGCCAGTGATCCTCTTGGTGAGGTACTTTTGTGGTCTTTCCAGCTGTTGGAAGTGTCTTGTGAGGTACATCCCAAATGGGGCATTGTACTCTATGATGGGTCTGATGATTGACCAGTAGAGGAGCACTATAACCTCTTTATTTCTAGATGTGAACCATTTAGTAATTAGATGGGCTACATAGAAGGATTTCCTAACTACTTTGGCAATATGATTGTCAAAGGAGAGATTACTATCTACCTGGGTCCCCAGATCTCTTATTACCTCTTCTGTGTTAAGGGGGCTGCCACCTATGTGGTAATTCATGGGTGTTTTGTTTTTCCCAAATGGGATGACTATGCATTTTTTGGCATTTAGCTTGAGACCATGACTTTGACACCAGGTGTCTGTCTCAGTAAGGCCCGTTTGGAGAATGTCCGTGTCAGCTGGAGAGTCAATTATGTCTCCCAGTTAGCAGTCATTGGGGAACTTGGGTAGCCATAGTCCTGTGTTTGCCTGTACTTCTGAGAAGTATATGCCAAACAGCAGGGGTCCTAGGACCAAGCCTTGTGGGACACCACTTGTGTCTGGTTTACAGTCATACCTGGGGCCTGCTATTCTTACTGTGGGAGTTCTGTCTGTAAGCCAGTTGGCAGCCCATCTCATGACGTATGGGTTTATGTTCAGGCTGGTGAGTTTTTCTATAATTCCTGAGTGGGGAATGGTGTCAAAAGCCTTGGCGAGGTCAAGGTAGGCTGTGTGAACTACCTTCCCCTCATCTATGGCCTTGGTGACTGTCAAACAGGTTTAGTAGGCAAGATCTGCCCTTAACAAAGCCGAACTGGGTCGGCTCAAGTGTTTGGAGGTTCACAATGTCTTTGTTAATGAATTTGATGATGGTGCGCTCCATAGCCTTGCAGACCAGGCTAGTCAGGCTTATGGGGCAATAGTTACCAGGGTCAGTTGTGGCCCATCCTTTGTGGAGCGGAATAATTGTTGCTGTGCGCCATTCTATGGGTATGTAGCCTGTGAAGAGGCTGAGGTTGAACAGTGTGTTTAGGTGGGGTGTTAATTCATTCTGTAGTTTGTGCAAGATGCAGCCTGGGACACCATATGGCCCCATTGATGCTGCGCTTTTGGCTTTTGAAAGGGCTGTTTTCACCTGTGCATCCATGATTTCTTGGACACTACATTTTCCCAGTATTGTTGTGGGCCCTGTTGGGGGTGAGAGGGGGGTGAAGTCTGCACTGAATCTATCTGCCAGGATGTTGGCAATATCAGTGGGTTCAGTATATTTTGTGCTATTTTGCACTAGCTCAGAGCATATCTGTGAGTTGCCACTTAGATTCTTGACATAGCTAAAGAAGGCTTTGTGATTATTTTTCAAATCCTTGGCTACTTTTCTTTCTATGTTAGCCTTGGAGGATTTTATGAGGGACCTTAGTTTCTTACTGATACTGATCAGGGATGTATTTCCTTTGTGGAATTTGCTTTTTTTCTGAACTAGTTTCCTCCTTCTGTTGTATAGCCTGTTTATGGCAGGGGTCCACCAGACTGGTTTCTTTCTCTTAGGGGAGTGAGTCTTGGTTTTGTTAGGGATGGCATGATCCATGCATCCTTGTAGGTGCTCATAGAGTGCATTTGTAAAGGTTCCTGCATCTTGGACGCTGTTATCCTTTAGCGTGGGGGCTGTGAAACTTACCACCTCTGTCTTAAGTAAGGTGAAGTTTGCTATAGAAAAGTTTTTCACTGTGGTTTCCTTAGTTGGGGGTGGTGGTGGGGTGTGGACATCCAGAGTGATTAGTTTATAGTCTGATCTAACCAGTGACGGGTTGACCTCCTGGAACACCTGTCGCCCATGTTGGTGATGACCAGGTCCAATATGTTTTCACCTCGGGTAGGAGAGTTTACCACCTGATCCAGGGCATTTGAGTTGATAAATTCCAAGAAGCGCTGGACCTGGGAGTTTGTACTTGAGTAGTTTTCCCAGTTAATGATAGGGTACTTGAAATTGCCCAATATCAGGGTGTTTGATAGGACCTTCATGTTTTCCAGTGTGTCCAGAAAGGCAGAGTGGTGGTCCTGGGTCATGGAGGGTGATCTGTAGCAAGCCACAAATTGCATTGCAGATTTGCCTGATGTTAGTTGCACATGGATGATATCGGAGGTATCATGCTGGCCACTAACCTGGAAGTGTAGGTATCCTTGATGAATATGGATACACCCCTTCCTTTTGTGTTTCAGTCCTTGTTCTGTGGCTGAAATGTGTGGTATGAGTTGTACCCTGGTAGTGCTGGGGTGCTCTGTAGAGCCCTGAACCAGGTTTCAGTTACTGCACAGATGTCAACGTTCTCCATACTGTGGAGTGCTTCGAGAGCGTGCATTTTGAGATTTAAACTCCTGGGTCTGAGTAGCATAACCCTCATTTTTTTATTTGTGCTGTTTACGGAGGTGTGTTTGACTTTTGAGCCTTGCCTAAAAAAGGCACTATGGAGGCAGCAAGAGCCTTGGCCAGTATTCAAAAGCCTAGGGGTGACAGGTGCAAGCTGTCTCTTGTGAAGCAATGAGGCATGTTGAGCATGTCATCCCAGGCTGACAGACACTGGATCCCCTTTGAATGACACCAGAAGCTTAGCCAATTGTTGAAATTGATCATTTTTTCTTTATACTGCGGTATCATTCTTGGTGAGGGCAGGATGCGACTCAGGGTCAAGGTCATACCCACCTGGGCTACATGCTCAGAGAGCTCTTCCATGTCTCTTTTCATGTAGTCTAGGGAGGTACATCTCAGGTCATTCACACCAACAAGAACAATGAGAGAGTCATATTTGTACTTGTTCTGGCGTGACCTGAGTGCTTGCGTTATGTGGCGGATTCTGGCTCCCAACAGGCAGCTAACAGTAACCTTCTCCTTGTCCAGCCTAGTGAGTGGGACATCAGTGTACCTGACTATAGAGTCGCCTATTACTAGTGTGTTAGGTATGTTATTTTGCCTTAAGGGCTGTGATTGTGCGGCACACTGATTTTGTGTTTTATGTGTTGTCTGGTTTGTGACGGGAGGTGCAGGTTTTTTGGGTATCTGCTTTGGAGGTCTCTGATGCTTTTGCAGGTTTTTATGTAGAGCCTCCGAGTATGATTTTGTGTATTTATGTGTATTTTTTGCCAGTTCTGGTTTAGAATGTCTATGTGAGGCTGGAGGTGTGGTGAAAGTGTTAACCCTCTCCTCATGACTGCCTCTTCAAGTCTTGGGTGGAGAGAGCTTAGCCTCCAGTTTAGCTATATAATTGCATCTCTTGCATATGTTAATTTTTTATGGTAGAAGCAGAGGGTTGTCTGAGTACATGAAGCAGTTGTAACATTGCCTCAGGATACCGAGGTTCACCAGCTGGACTGGAGAGTATACCTAAAATTGCCCTTTGGTCATGCCTGAATAGTAGGGTGAGCTGCTTAATCACTTGGTTGGTGAGGGGTGAATAATGAGCCTTGCCCTGCTGGGCAATCAAGTGTCGGGGTATATTAGTGTTTGCTATTAGATCTGAGCAAGTGCTGGACTGTAGGATGCTTTTTAAGCACTTAGGTTGAGAGTTAGACTACTTTCAAGGGAAAAATTGAAGAGGAGACTTGGTGGAGCTGGGATAAATTTATCCCTAGCTAACTGGTGCTGCCCGGACGTGCAAAACTGTGCAAACGTGTTTTTTACAGCAGGGAAATGAAAGAGATAGAAATTAGCCCAAAATGGCCTATAAACTACTAACTTCTGGGCTGGAACCACTCCTCCAGGGACAGATGGCTGCTCAAAGCTCCCTCTCTCACAGGTGAACAAAGAAACCTCCTTCTATCCAAGTAAGGTATGGGCAACTCAGAAAATTGTAACACAGCCCTGTATTCAGCACTAGCCTGGAAACTGGACTATACTAGCTTAGAAATGTGGGAAACAAGGACATTTTTTTTTAAAGATAAGACAAAAACAGTAAAAAATACACTTAAAACAGCTTTAAATGACTACAAGCAATCAGAAAAGGTTTTAAAACAAATTTCCCAATTAGCCAATAAAAAAATCTCAAAACTGAGCCCTGTTCCTGTAGTCTTCAATCAGACAAGTTCTAACTGCACACTCCTGCCACTGGGGTACAGGGGAACCTTCTCCAAAAATGAAGGCCTGGATTAGTGCTCATTTTACAAACAAAGCTAGATTCAGCAGGCCCGGATCTAGTCTATGCTACAGCAAACAAGGCACACCAATTTCAGTAAGAAACAGTTCAAATATGCAGGCACTATAAGCCTTTAATGAGAAATTCCCAGCTCAGAAGGGCAGAGTCCAGTCTCTCCTCCCACAAGAGTGCAGACTATGAACTTTCTTAATGTAAAATAACTGGCCTGAAGCCCAAGTGCTTAAACCAGAACTAATACACCTTTAGAATAACAGACACTGATCCTTCAATCAGCAGTTCCCAACTTAGAAGGATGTAAGCTACCTGTCCTGCCACAACAGTGCAGACCACAAACCTTCTTAATGTAAAACAACTGGTCTGAAGCCCAAGTGCTTAAACCAAAAGGCTTAGAATGATAGTTACACCAAGCAGAAATAAACACAATTGAGTAATTTTAAGACCTCCTTTTTTTTTTACAAGTCAATATTGTCTTTGCTTTTTTGATTGCTCTCTCTCAAATTTTTGCTCACATTATTTAATCTGTGTGTTAACCTACTAAGTTCTCTAAATAACTTATGTCAACCTCAATGTAACAATGTCCTGTAATTTGTTTTGACTATTACTATATATTGTAATCTTTGTCACTACTAATGCTTGCAGCTTTTCTCCCCGGGCATCTACTGAAAATGGACATATATCCAGTTAGACTAGCCTGGTCAACAAATGTAAAATAAATAATAAATAAAAATAAGATGACACAAAAGCATAATAAAGTAATAAAGTAGGAAGAAACACAAATACAGTAAAAGCAGATGAATAAAGTGCATTTTTTTTTTTCAGTGAGCAAATGAGATAGGCCAAGGAGGAGTATCCAAATGCAAATTTACAAGAGGGGTGGGCAGTTTCAAAGTCACCAAGATTAAAACCAAAACAAAAGCAGGGAAGGTGGGTGGGGAACAAACTGAAAAAACAGAGCCACAACTTTCAGCTAGATAGTATTCAATGCAACACAAATAAATTAATTTAAATACTGTATTACTTTCTGCCTTTGTCTAGCAACCTGACATAGTTTTGTTCAGCCATACAGTGAGTATCATTCCAGAAGCTGGTATAGTGCCCCTGAGACCTTCTCCTTTGCTATTGCAGCTCCTGTCTTTGTTAACAAATCAGTATTTGTTCATAGCTTGGTCTGTCTTTTCTATCTCTCACTTTTGCCTGTACTCCTTTTTCCTTTTGCTGACTTCCTGGATGTCTGCATTCCACCATCAGCTTTCCTTATGTACCTTATTATACATGCCTCAGCCTCATATCTGTTCTGTAGTCCTCATACAGGCTGTTTTGAGGCACAGCCATTCTTCAGCTACATCTATTTCCTCTTCTTCTTCTTCCTGAGGTGATACAGCCTGGATTAATTCCTTCAACTGTTGTGCCTTCTCTTTAGGCAGCTTCAGGATCTTCAGTCTGGTCTCTGTGGACCTTAGTGCCTTTCCTGACCAATGATTGAATCTGATTATGGCAACTAGTGGTTTATGCTGTTGGATGACTACTTCACTGGGGATGGCTTTGCAATCTCTGATTCTACTCCACTGTCCTTTCCTGATTGGGAGACAATCTACCTGAGTTGTATCTTCATCATTTTGTATGTGAGTCTCTTTCTTGCTGAACCATGTGTTGGTCACCATCAAGCTATTTGCAAGACAGAAGTCTAATTTTGCATCATCTTCTTTATTCATTTTGCCCCACACATGTGGACATAGACATTCCTCAAATCCTGTTCTGTCTGCCCCACTATGAGCTTTAAGTTTATCCATTATCAATGCAAATTCATGTTGTCCTGCTTTATCTAGTAGGTCTTGCAACTGCTGTCTCTTTTCCTTACCATCACAGCCCTACTGTAGGGCATAAGCTGAGATTATGAATACTGCCTTATCATTACACAGGAGACTGAAGGCCATGAGTCTGTCACAAATTATGATGCCACCATAAAACTGCCCTTCAATGCTCACCATTACTACTATCATTGCTGGAAGAAACAATAATGGCAGCTGTCCTACCATCATAGAGCAGCTGACTACCAGACTGATGCATAATCATGTTGTGCAGAATATGACATGCTGTAAACATCCTACATGCAGTAAAAATGTCATACTGAAGGCCACCAAAAAAGTCATCCAATCAATGGTAACAGGCTTTCAGCATGCTTAACACTCACTCTGTGACAATCTATGTCTGGAACATGGTGGTGATGAAGTATTCCACATCAGTTCCCCATTACTATGGGCTGGTAACATCAGCTAGGGTTCAAGTGATTAGCCTACATCACTTGGCAAAAGAAGAAAAGGAATTGAGATGACATAACCAATGAAGAGTGGTTTAGCAGTAAGCAATCTATTTTCCAAATTCTAATTATAGAAGTTATCATGTGCAGAAAAGTTTTCTCTTACCAATAAGATGATCAGGGGGTATCCTATCATTCAGAAAGATACAGTAGAGTGATTTTATGTGCCAGATGTGAGAATCTTGATAAATGCCAGGATATTAGGCTTACAAATTGGTGATGCACCGCCATGCATCACACACTACTTGTTCATTGAAGGAATGGTAGCCCTTCCTATTCTGGTACTACTGACCTATTTTCCACATGAGGGACTCATGGCAACATGAGTGCAAATTACTGCACCAAGCACCTCATGTAAATGTGCCATACCATAGAAAGTGCTCATGATTCTGGCTCAGTCATGAGGCAACATTTGCAGATAAACATACTGATTCACATGTGCTAATACCATGTCGAGGAGCTTCTGAAGTATCCATATGGCAGAATTCTGAGAATACCCAATGAGTCACCAGTTTGTCGGTGGAAGATCTCTGTGATAAGATAATAAAGGCTATGCATACTCGAGTGTCCACAGGTTCAGGAAGACTTACATCCTGGTCTTTATCTGTGGGCCATACAAATTCAGTAACGCACTTACTGTATCCCTGTCTACTCTAAATCTGTCAAGAATTTCTTAATCAGCAAAGTTGAAGTGCATCAATATTTGCCTACATCTCTACCTTCTCAGACAGCTACTACCACTGGGCAGATGCAATCTGGATGTGGCCAAGACATACATCTCACAACTTGAAACAGCAAGGCTGACAGCTTCAATAAGCATTTTACCAGTTATAAAGTAAATAGAAAATGCATGAATTCTCCTTTAATAAGGCATGTGTGAATAGCACAGAGGTACATAAAAATAACTATGAAGTACATATGAGTGGAAAAATACCTCATTTACATAAGCTTGAGGCAGTTCAATTACATTTGGAAAGAATGGAAAAGCAACTGCAGAATTGATTTAAAATGCTATTATATCAACAACATAAACATTCAGCTAGGACTGCTACCAACAGTGCAAATGATGAATACTTTCAGATATATCATTTCAATTATCTAGGAACCCAAGAAAAGTGTGGCTATCCATAAAATCCCTATGCTCAAACAATATTTTCCTAAACTAGGGTCTGCAGCCAACATCAGTAATAAAACTATCCAAACATTTAAAATTAACCTAACGTCTCCGATTTCAATGTCCTTGTCAACTTTAACTATTCTGAATATTAATCACATTCTGCCATTACATAAAGTACTGGATTGTGCTCCCTTCTACTTTCTGCCTGTTTCACTGAAACATTTGAGGAATATCGTTAATATTTGGAGAACAAATTTAAATCCCATTTTCATTGTCGATATTCCAAATGATTATCACATGTTGTCACAATCCTCTCAAAGCCTCTTGCACGTTTACAACTTATCCCTTACTACAAAGAATAACTCCTCTTAGTTTCAAACATGCGTCTTATTAAACCCCTTCATTAGGCACATCATCCCGACTCAAACTGTAGATGTGTTGCTTATGTTTGTAAACTAGCTAATTCTAGAAAAAATGTAGTTATAATCAATTGTTGAAATATATAAGCAAATATAAGTTTTCCATGACAAGCAACATGACTTCTAACCCAAATGCAGTACACAGAGAGTAGTACTTCTGCTCACCTCACACATATACTCCATTTGTGAAAAAGATTTATTAACTACTGTGACTTCACTTGACTTAAAAAAGTCCTTTGATTCTAAGGACTATGGCCTTTTAATCAGCAAGCTGAGTGTGGATTCTCCACAGGAGGAACCAGTTGGTTCTCAAATTGCCAGCTTCTCTGTATCTGGTGTCCTTCCTAGTAGGGTTACACAAGACTCTGCCCTTGGACTATTATATTTGTTCTCTTTATACAAGTAACTTACCCTCTGATCTACAACAATGACATTTCATAATGCACACAGATGATATTGTACTATCAACCAGTCACAAGCCTACTCACAATTTAAATGCTGCCTTACGAAATTATGAATTACTGATCTGGGATTGCCATCAATTAATTGCTTTAAGCACCAAATCTTCTCTCATGATTTATGGCACGTCTAAAAGGTTGGCCAAGATACCCATATTACCAACCCTGTATGTACTTCAATTCCCTGTACTAAACAATAATGATATCCTGGAGTTATCATGAATGAAACCCTGTCATTTTACAACCGCACTGAACTCATTACCAGCAATGCCCTATGTCAGATTGATGCAGCCTACAGTATAGCACACTTACTCACTCCAGAAGCAGAAACATCTATTGCCAGCAATGTTCTTATCCCCAGAATAGAATATGGTTTACCACTCAAAGCCTGCCCCTGTCTATACACAGTGTATTCATCTGTTACAAACAGCACTAAACAAGATTCTCAGATCATTTAATATTGCCAAACCTACATCACTTCATTGCTTTCCATTCAAAGAGCTAAATGGCTACCAGTCCTTGCCACATTCACATATGTGATATCTGCCCTTACTTACAAACAGTCAAAAGAAAATTACTGCCCCCCACCCAACAAACTCTCTATCTGTTCACCACACAACTTATATACTTTGGTGTAAATTTACTCTAAGTGCTTGTGAATGATCCTTTTACAAAATAGCTTCTATACCCTGGAGTAGTCTTTCAAATGACATTACAGAAGTAGATATCTTATTACTAATAAGAAAATGAAGTCTTACTTACATTAAGAATTTAAAGGCACCTTTTTTTAAGAATATTGGCTACTTAAATGTTTTATGTTTAATTGTAATGATTTTGATCCACCCAATTTACTTTATTACTAATATAAAGTGGCCAAATTATTTCTATCCATTTTGTTTAACTCTCATCTCAAATTTTTATTGTACATCTAAACCTGCGTTATTATTTACATTTGTATTCTACAACACTGACTGTTAATATTTCTATATATGTTAAGTTTGTTATCACTGCCGCATAGCCCAGGAAATGACAGAATAGGGTTTTGTAACTGTCTACTTATCCAGTTATCGAGCAATAAAAAAATGGTACCTTAACATCTGCTCCACTTTATCTGTGAAACTGTACAATATATTATTAAAAATGATAAATTATACAATGACTGGACTAGCATGCTGATTGACCAGCCCAACCCAGCATGCCTGTTGTAAACCCGAGAATATACTAATGGAAAAAGGTCGCCCAGACATTTTCCCATTAGTATATCTTATAATATGTTTACTTTTCCTTCCTTTTTTGAATAAAAAAAGAAACCGGAAGACTTGAAGCAAATGAGGGAGATGGAGCAGACAAAAATTAAAGGATAAGCAGGCACGTTCTGCAAAACATAAAAAAACTTACCTGATTATCTTTTTAGTTTGTTTGTCCAGACTCTCCCCAATGTAAAAAGTCTCCTGGTTTCCTTTTTATATTCAATTAAAAAAAAAAAAAAGAAGAAGCAACAGAGATCTTCCTTTCTCCTTTGCGACCTTGGCAAAGCATTGATGTACTGCATAAGTGTGGGAACACAAGTCCCATAAGCATGTGCAGTACATCAAAAAAGTCTCAGGATTCCTTCAAAATGTGGAAGAGCAGCACGGACGTATTATACAAAGACATTATTTAATAAACGTAGGTATTTTTTACCTAAACAATGTCATTGTATAATAGCAATAACCCATGGCTTTACCCTCATGATCAAACCACACCAACTGTGGGTAAATCCGGCATTGCCCACACCATCTGTGGGTTATTGCTTAAATAGTGTTGTAGAACCTTATTATATTTGTGAAGGCTTTGTGCTATTGTCTAGTCATTTTTTGTAAGAAAATATGTTATCTGATTGCATAGTGTTAACTGATACAGTATGATATGATGTTTAATTGATTATTTTAGCAGTAGTGCAATGAAAAGAAGTGTAATATATATATATATATGGCAACCAAATTAATGCAGTCCAGTATATGCAATTATTATACATAAATCATTATGACATATATATATATATATATATATATATATATATATATATATATATATATATATATATACATGGCTAAGCATTCCTGCTTCCCTTGAAGCTAGAGCCAACATTATGCATTCTGCACTGGAGAAAAATAAAATTTTTAACCATACATTTTCAAAAGAAAGTTTCAGAGGTCTGTTGTTATTATACTTGGTAAAGATAAGAACAGATTGGATGTGCTTAAAGGTCATTTCCTGCTGACAAAATCTCTGGTTCTGTGTGCATGATGCCTTTATGTTTATGGTGGATTCAGCTTACAAACCAATATTTCCATTTTACTTCAAAAAGAATACTTTCTGTTTCCTTTCAGTAGCTACTTAAAACCCACAATTAAAAGCCTCTCGCATTTCCTAACTAGTAGTGCATTACGTAAATGGTGCTATACACAGATTTTCTTCCCCTGATATAAACAGTAATTTGAATAATGTGACACCAAAGATCTTTCAAAAGAGAATCTGTGCAATTAAGGACACATACTGTGAGAAAAGGTTTTGCAGATAGTCTTTTTCTGTGTGCCTTAGTGTCATGAAGACAAATAAACTGCAGGAAATGGAATATTCTAAGAATGCATTTTTTAAAATTAATTTAGATGCCTTATTTTGACAGTTAGAATCCTCCCCTGCTATGCATCATAATGCATTCTGTTTTGTGATTATAATTTGTATGAATGTATCAATTTTAATAATAACAGATGATAATTATTATGACTGAGGACATGCATTTTCATTCACTAGTTGATGTTTTTGACAGCCATGAGCCACACTGATATGAGCTGAAACTTGTGATGAGCTTCTAGATGTATGAAGCACTTAGGAAAACAGTTGTTCATTAATTTATGTGTTAGATGAAGGGAGAGAGACTGGAGACTAAAAGCTTTGCTCACTTTGCAGCAGAAAATGTTTCTTTTGATTTTGCGGCCATGTTCTAAAATGGCTTACCTCTAAGAAGTAGTGCAGGTAATGCAATGGCCATGTAAATATCATGAAGTCATCTCTAGAGGCTTTTCTTTTGCTTGCTTTTGATGAAGGCTGCTTACACCTTAAGGCTCTTAGGGCTTTTAACATATCTATAAGCGGCTCAGTCCTGATGGAGACTTGCAAAAGAAACACATATCACCTTTCAACTGTTGATAAAGGCTATGCATTTTACTCGGAATCAGTTTGTACTACCAGTGGAAGTAGTATGGAAAAATAAACAGTGGATGATAATTTGGCATGCCAGGTTTATATGCCTATCTTTAACTAAACTTTAAAAATGCAGTCAAAAACTTAATCTGTTTATAATGTATTCATATCCACCGAATGAGGTTTTGTCATGTTTGTTGAGAAAGACTCTTTGCAGCTGCTCCTAACAATTAAATAGCATTTATCCTTTTCAGTTCTATGGTGTCAGAAGGGGAATGACACACTTGACTGTTCTTAGAACCTGCAAAAATATGCAAGTTAAGAGATATACATTATTGAAGTCAGGAATGGCCAAGTGTCAGCTGTCATTATTATATCAAGATTTAAGGAAAAAGAACATTTTAAATTCAAAGGTGCAACTTAGAACTACTCAACTAACAAGGTAAAGCTCACCAAAATTAATATATTGCATTGCTTTATCTTCAAAACAGTTATGACATATATAGTTAAGCCATGTGTGATCTTGTAAGCCTAACCCATTGCATGTAGTGGTATCAGAAATAAGACAGCAGTAGCCATCTCAGGCATCTCATGACCGGGAATAGCATGCCACTATGACAGTTGTCACATTGTTTAATTAATCTGATAGAGTAGGTGCATCATATGACTGTATAACATTCTAATTTCATCTTGCAAGAAAAGATACTGAAGCTAGTTGTGCCTTACTTCAACCATAATTTGGTATAAGAGGCATGCAATGTCCCTGCTGGTAATTAATGAATCTATTTTGGGGATGAAGTTACCACATTTATGACTTAATTAGAAGTAATGGCTGAATAGTTCAGTGCTAAGCAAACAGCATGGCCAATACAAAAGTTAAAAGGCTGCATCATCAAATTAAGGTCAGACCTAAATTCTCATGTTTCTAAAATGCTTGTTTCAGGTTTCGGTGTTTTAATGACTATTTCTCTTAGTATTCTTAATTTAAGCATGTTAGATTTATTTTGCATTAGAAGTGAACTTTCTAATTAGGTTTGGCAAGTGAGACTGGAATGTCTTTGATACTGACAGCTCTTGCATACATAACATTGCTTAAAGAGGTGTTTAAGTATTTAAGCCTCAGATTAAAAAAATAGCGCACATTCCCACCACTAAGGAACCATAATTAACATATCAACGTACAAGTATTATTTTGTCATTTTTTAATAAATATTTCCAAATTTTTTCAACAGCTCAAAATGAGAAAAAAAGTAACGAAGAATGATGATGTTCAATCTGTGAAATGTTTATATTGTTAATGGATTGTATGAATTAACAGTATTAGCAGGTATTTATTGTCAAATGATGGACATGTTTAAATTGTGAGATGTGGTATATGCAGGTTAGGTAACTGCGGGATTGGGATGGGGTCAGGGTGTCTGTGCTAGTGTCTATGAATCAGGCTTTGGGTAAAGGGTAAATAGATGCATAGGTTTGATTTTATGGTATTTGTGTTGATATGTGTAGTGTGTGATTGAGTCTGTCTTGTTTGCACAGTAGTGTTATGGACAGAGTTTTTCTAAGTTAAGTGGCAGGGTTAGGGTTAAGGGCAGGGTTAGTAAATATTAGTGAGGGGGTTCCATGAGGTATTCTGAGTTCATTATTTTCCAGTTCAATATTTTATCATCCCATTAAATCACTATATATCCAGAAAGAAAAAGAGAAGTACTACTAGAAGTGCAAATTTTGAAGATGGAATGAAGCATGAACATTTCAGTCAGACTAGAGCAAATGCTATTCCAAAATTCATAAGAAGAGTCCCCCAAGCATGATGCTGACATTTTGGGCCAAAACATGGGCTTCTTTATTTTATCAATATTGATAGCCCTTATTGGATAACAAGGCAATTTCAGAAACATTTAAAACACCAATAACTATGTAGCCTGTAAGACTTTCAACTTCACATAAGTATAACATTTCAGAAATGGTGAAAGTTACAACATTTTCTTTATTTTACATTTGTTTTACATTTGTTAAACTACAGTACAACACAAAATGTATGATTAGCAGGTTAGGGAGTCTAAACACAACTAAACAATGTCAACATTATATACTTTTCAGAGGTTTCAGTGTAAATGAAGGAACCACAGCTGTGTGATGGGCTTATTTAGGCTATCACATCTGATAATCCAATAGGTGAGCCCGTCAGCAGACTCTTTTCAAACATTACCCTGGGCAAAAGACAACAAATGCAATAACAAAGGAAAAGCAAGTAACAAGATATTCACAGCATCAATCCATTACTGCCATATGAAGCTGAGACTGTAAGAGGCACTACATACTTGCTCGAGATTAAAGTACAGTATCAATGCCACCCTTTTTCTTCATCAGAGGACCAGGAAGTATTTTTAAACAAGATCTCTTTTATTCTGATTTTAAAGGGGTTTGGTGTTTCAGTGCACCCTCCTGTCTACTTTCAGAAGGCAGACGATTCCATGTTGCTGGAGCTAACCTTGAGAAGGCTCTTTCTCCAGTAGCAGTTCTGGATCTTGGTCTGGCTAGAGCAATGTTACTATCATATAATTTCTTAGAGCATAACTTTGCTGCTTTATTTGTAGTTTATACTAGTGGTGGGGCATCTTAGTCATACCTCTCAACCACTTTCCATAAGAAATCTGGACAATGCTAAAATATTGGTGGTGGTGGGGGGTGGTAAAGGCCCAAAAATACAGACAAATTTAAAATATCACTCTTTTAAACTTAGAATGTTGTTAGAAAAATGCTTTGCATTATCATGCATTTTCTGAAGGGTATAAAGTCTGAAATTCAAGCATTTATAATTACCTATTGATTTCAATCCTCAATGATTTGAAAGAAAAACACAAATTTTATAAGGGACAGACCAAATACATGAGTCAAAAATCTGGACATTCTTTAAAAATCTGTTCAGTTGAGAGGTATGATTTCTAGTTTGAAAATGTTTAAGATTGCACAAAAAATGCAAGGGGTGTCTTTTCACTGACAGGCAGATATTTACAGTTCCAGGAGCTAGAAATGGTGAATTCAATTATCAGTCAGAAATAAAAAAACTGTGTAGTCTGTTGCTTCCTTTTTAAATTTGTTTGGTATCTGTGCTAGGCCCTAGGGCCGATAGCCTAGTACCAACCTATGAACCTATATCATGTCAGTCGCCCTGCTAGACAGGGATCCAGAGAAGTAAATATTGTGGGAAGAAATATCCAGGGAATTGTTATGGCTAGGCTTGTATAGGCCCTGGGGCCGATAGCCTAGTACCAGCCTATGAACCTAGAGAAGAATCATACAAAGGGAATTTCACAGTTCGCTGAAAAAACAGTAAACCCTCTCAATATTTGAAAAGCATAAAACCATTAATTAAAATAGATACATTTACATAGATAAACACACACACACACACACACTCACACACACCCACACACACACACACACACTCATCTGCATGTGCATGCACACACTCACCATTCAAAACAACATTTTTAGTAAGGGAATTCATCTATCCTGACAAATTAGCTATTTTAACATAAGGGTTAAATGGTCTTGAAGAAAGTGAAACACTCAGTGATTAACAAAACCTGACAGTGTGTCTCATCACTGAAGATTCATGACCTCAATTTAAACTGTTGTTGTTGTGTCTTTCGGCTTAGGGGTCACCACAGCAGAACTCCGGTCCGCTAATGATTGGCAGTAGGTTTTTACGTGCTGGCTTGCCGGGCCTAACGCACAACCTTCAATGAAGGAACGCCCTTTCATGCATGTCGCCACACAGAAGACGCTCTAACTGAGAATCAAACGGGCAACGTCTAATTGTGAGGCGACAACGCTACCGCAGCACACGTACATTTCCCTTATCATTGACAAAATAGGCCAAAATGATTACCCACATCAAGTAAAAAAAGCAAACCGCCATCAAATAAATGTAAAATGCATGTACGGTGCCAAACTTATGCCATCACTTTGGCAGCATACAATATTCAGCCAAACAGATTTTGGTTAACATTAAATCAACAAAGTAAAAAGTGTGAGGATGACTTTAATAAAGTAAAAAAAATAAACAGTTCTGCCAAATAAATTTTTGAGATGTGAATTAATCTGTATCAAGTCTTAAAAATAATCTGAAAATACTTAAAAAAATGAAAGTAAAGGAGAGTGTGATAGTTATCAGAACATAGGTAAAATGGTAGTATAACTGATTTTCCTGCTTTAAAAGACAGTTTAAAAAGGAAACTAATCCTTGCCTCGGAAATGCATGTACTTTTGTAAAAGTTAATGTGACTTGGAAGTTAATGAATTAGGTCATATGAAGATGCCTTGTTTGAAGCTGCTGAATATTACACATGCCCCTTGAAAAAGTGACTATGGAATGAAGAATACATTGTCCAGAATTTGAAACCAGATATTTGTAACGGTTATTTACCAGGAACGTCAAACTGGGACAGAGCCCATTTTCAGCAGAGTCCCATGGAGAAATACTCCAGACACATGTCTTTGAAATGTGGGAGGAAATCAGAGCACCTGGAGAAAATCCAAACAAATGCAGTGTGGACATGCAGACTCCACACCGAAGGCACCCCAGCCAAGAATTGAACCAGAGAACCACTTGCTATAAGGTAACAATGATAGCCACTGCACTACTGTGCCACCCAGATAGTCATGGCAAACATTGCTTCAGGCTTATATAAGCAGAGGATGACTGCTCAAGTCAGTGAATCAATCTACTTCAATAGATGTTCATCATATTGATCACTGCTACAGTTGCTTTTGCTGAATGAGTAAATTTTCTGACAAGGATATAACAAATCGCCAGCTTCCAAAGCTTCAGGGCACCTTCCACATAACCAAACTATCAGGCAGCTTGGGTTGAGTTATCTAAAAGATAAGTTTGGGTATGAAGCCCTCAAGATCTTTACTGCTACCGAAGAGTATGCTTCTCTGAGGCTTTTGAGGACTGACGGTTAGCTTGTACTTTAATTTGCTGGGAAAATAAGTTCCCTTTAGGAGAAAAACTTCCATTTTCTTAATTTTGTTGATGTTTTGTTGTTTTCCTCTTCAGAAAAGCTATTTTAAAGCTAAGAGTATTGTGTTTTAACAGACTGTCTTGAGACTGTAATGCACTTTTAAACAGAGTTCTTTTTTCTGTCAGTTTAAAGGTGTGTAAAATAAACTGAAAATATTTTTTTTTCTGTAAAGAAAGTGTTTATTTTACTTTTGAGAGGCTGACATAGTCTTTTAAAGTGCTTTTTACTCCGTTTTCCTGTAAAAAAGGTAACTTATGTGAACTGGTAGTGTTTATCTACATTTGCTGCTTGTCTTCTCCAGGAAAGAGGCACTATTTTCAGCTTGACCATGGAACAGACTACCAGCCCCATGGTCAGTCCTTCTTTCAGCTACAAAAAGAAAAAGCTAAGCAAACAGCCTTGGCCATCACAGCAGGCTAGCAATTTGCTTTAGCCACAGGTGGGCTATGTTGGCCATTTGTTGTAACTCAGAACACTCATCTTTTACCCCAGATCCCTCTGGCATAGTACCTGTGACCTTTATGGAGCAGGGGGTAGCCACATCCTCTGCTGCTGGCTGGGACAAACACTCTTGTTGGTCCTGGAAAAGGGAAGACGAATGTTTCCCTGTTGTGTTAGGTTACTGTGCCCATTACTGGGGATGCTGCTGCTGCCATTAGTAACAGAGCTGGCAACATTTTGCCTATCAAAAAGAAACAGAAAACCAATCATGTATCAATTCTTTCTCAAATTTGTTGTATAAGAGTAGTTTACTGGTCTGGCTAAGGGTTTAATTCATGTTATTGATCTTTCTTTTAAAGTAGTTTCTGGTAAAGGAATTCCTTTTTTCCAGAAGAGATTCAAGATTCTGAATCTGAACAGGAAGATGGATACAGTTTTTTCCCCTCAAATTTCTAATTCAGACTCAGAGAAGAGCTCGGTTCCTGTGGAGGGGTTCTTTTTTCTGTGAGACAATTGCTAGAATGTGCCGGTGCTTTCAGTGAGGGAACATTGAGATTTCTCAGTCCCTTAGAAAACACTTTGAGTTGTTACAGAAGGACTTTTTCTAAACATACCCCAATTCCTCCCATTCTGTTTGCTTTAAAGAATGTGTGTGTGTTACTACTTGCAATTTTCCTGATACTCTGCCAGTTGCCCTTTAAATACAAATAGGATGACTAAAGTTCCTCAGTCTTTTAAATTTTTATACACTATTCCCAAACTGGAACCAGCTGCTATAGCTTTATTTGATCCTGCTGCTGATTAATTCCAATCCTACTATTTTTGATAAGGATGGGAAAATTGTTTATTGGTATGGGGGGGGGGGAGTATATACTTCTGCAACTTTGATTTCAGAATTTTGAATTGTCAGGCTCATTTTTAAAGTTTGTTATGACAAATCAAGAAAGCATGAGGAATGCTTTATCTGCAGTTTCTTCTTGTGAGGAAAAATCTGCTTTAAATAACTTGTTTTCTTCTATTGCACAGGTCACGTCTCATTGTTTACAGTAGGTATGGCTCTGTTGATACTTCTTCCAGGGCTATGGTCACTGGTACTGTTTTGAGAAGGTTTGCATGGCTGCACTTTTAGAAGCTACCAGATGATGTTAAAAGTAACATTTTAAATTGTCCTTTGGATAGGATTTAGTGTTTGATCCTCCTGATGCAAAGGAGATCAAAACATTCATGTAGTGCTCAAGGTTTTTCATATGTCCTTTTCCATAGTTTCCAAGGGACTTTCTACCTCCTCATCCAATTTTGGCAAAAAACAGAATAAACAACAAAATACAGATAAACAGATGTTTAAGAAGAAATGGCAAGGATGTTCCAAAAAAAAGTATCAAACTTTCCCAAACTAAGGGCAGTCTTACAAGTCTAAATGACTATTCAAAAGACCTTGTGAACCCCTCTCACCCTGGCTCTTTTTTTTTTTCCTTTTTCCTTTCAGAAAATCTGAATCTTCACTTTTCTTTTTAGCAATAGTTTCATACAAAATGGGTTCTGAAAATCAGTTATGAAGGTTACAGATAGCAGTGGGAGGAAATTCATCCTTTGCAGTGTCATTCCTCATCATCCAGATGAGACTGTTTGTTTCCACCTGTTCTTCATCACATGCTGTCCCATGAAGTGATATAATCAGTTCTTCCTTCCCACGTGTGGAAAGGTTTTTATTCAATGATGTGCCTAGTGCCAAAGCAAGACAGAACATTCTTGGAGACCAGTTCTGGATCTTTCTTTCCTAAACCTGTTTGTGTTAGTGTCCAAATTCAAACTGACATCACTTCAAAACCTGATACCTCTTCTTAAGCTTTCAACTTTCCTGACAACACTAGACCTAAAATCTGCTTATTATCATATCCGTGTTCATCCAGACTTCAGAAATGCTTTAAGGTTTTCTGTGTCTGGATCACATTATCAGATCTCTGCCTTATCCTTTAGACTATCCATTGTACCAAGAGGGTTCACAAAGTGTCTGGCTCCAATTGTAGCTCATTGTGGGCTACAGGGTATCTACATTTTTCCATAGTTACACAACTTGCCTGTCTTTGCATAGTCCTTTTCAAAGTGATAGGAATCTCCCACTCTCTCTTGAGTGAGACATCCCTTACACAATCAGGGATTCCAAGAAAACATTCAAAAGTCTTTCTTGACTGCCTTCACACAGTGTTTTATTCCTGGGATGTCAGCTAGATATCTCAGTTCAAAGAAGTTTCCTTTCACAGGAAAAAACAAAAATAGAACTTTATCTAGCTCTATTTCTAAGGTTTTCCACTCAGACTTTGGTGACTGTGGGGGAATGCCTCAGGGTATTGGGTCTCAAGACATTTATGATTCTCATGTCACCCCTGTCAAGACTACAGATGTGAAATATACTGTGGGATCTGAAATCTCTTTGGTCCCAGAATCAACATCCTTTATCTTTTCAAATCCCAGTGTTTGAGTTTGACAGAAAAGAAATCTTTTTGTGGTGACGAAATATCCTTAAATCCAGGTCTCCTCTTTTCCCTCACTTCTACAAGTCGGTCACAATGGATGCTTCAGACTTTTCATGGGGAGCAGTTTCAGGGGGTAATTTCAAAGGAGGGGAAGTGAAATGAGGGAATTGTCCAAAGAATAGTTTATACAGCATAATTAATTAATAATGGTTTGTACTGCATTATTAATTAATTAATAGCAAAAGGAAAAATGTAGGGTAAAGTGTACTCATATACTGCAAGCAAATGTGATAAAGTGTCAAAGAAACATTTTTATCATAAATCCTGCAATATTGATGTAATGATAATTAATGTCAATGACAATACTGGAGTTATACACATAAATAAAACGGACATGCTAACAAAGGAATTGATAGGGATATAAAGCTAAAGTGTAACAAAAGGAAGTTAAAATGTGATATGCATATTAATAAAATGCTGATTTGAGATAGCAAGGAGAGAAGTTACAATATGGGATGAATGCATGGACTGCAGTTATCGCATATGAAATGTATGTACAGATAACTTATGTATGCAAGCAAATACCATTGTTGTACTCTCCACCTCAACATGTATACACAAGAACAAATGGATCTTACAGCTGTAATGTCATGTACATCAGAAATGGACAAGGTTTTGCAAATAAATGTCAGTGGCACCCATAGTAAAGCAGTTCATCACCTATAACAATGTATTAACTGCCCTTGTCTGCCATTAAATGTAATTGTATTTGGAGCTTTTCTCCTCGGTTCTCCACTGATAAGCAGTGGCGGTTCGTGATATTGGACTGTAGGACTGCAGCCCCCCCTAACCAGCTGTAAAAAAATCCCGGAACTCACGTATACGTCCTTAGTATCTTGAATCCAGACTGCTGTTTAACCAGTCTGGATTCAGGAAGAAGGAGGCAGTCTACAGAAGTCCCAGAAGTCTATGCGGTTGTAACCACATAGACTGGAAGGGGATCGGTCTGCAGTCTATGCACGCATTCAAATTATAGCACTAAGAAACAGCAACTGGCATGACGCACAATCCGGCACCAACGATTCATTTTCTTTTCTATTCCTGGGTCAAGTGGAGTACGAGTACAGTACCATTCATTTACAGGATGTGAAAATTCATGTAGTGCTCATTTTCTTTTCTGTTCCCGGGTTGAGTGGATTCATTTAGCGGTAGTGCTATTCCTGGGTCATGAAGCAGATTCATTTGTGTGGGGTACAAGTACAGTACAACAATTCATTTAGAGGATTCTGGTAGTGCTATTCATTTAGAGGATGCGACAATTCAGCTAGTGCTCATTTTCTTTTCTATTCCCAGGTCGAGTTAATTCATTTAGAGGTAGTAACATGTGATGGAAGGAAGGGGAGATTTTTAGTGTGGGATTTTACTGCTGCTGTCAATTCTGAAGAAATCTGATGGCTGATAACCCCAGGAAGAAAGCGCATAACTGACTAATAAATCGGTTTACTTCATTTTTTGCCTGATTGTTGTCTCACTGATTTGAGAGATTGACCTACCTAGTGTGTTATTTCGAAGTTTCCGAGTCATTTCACACATAAGTGTACTGCTGGTAGTTGTATGATTTTGGAATTCATGAGATAAAAAAAAATGGTACAAGTCTAATTTATAGCTGTAAGAAAATACACAAGATATGTCTGATAAATGTTTTAACAAATTTAAAATTCAGCCTGGAAAAACTGAACCAGATAGGCAACTTGTTATGATTGGTAAGCATATAGTATAAATGTAAAAGATTAAATAAAGATGAAATAAAATGAGTATATTAAAGTGAAATACAAATAAATGAACATTTATTATTAAATACATCATTACTCAATGATGATATAAATGTTTACTGTTGTGTGTAAAATGTACTTTTACTCTACCCACACCACATAAAATGTTCTTTTAAAAGACTTGTATACAAGTAGAATAAAACTTTTGTCAATAGTCCTAGAATTCACCTTTTTGAAAGGTTAAACTGAAGGGGGTATTCAAAGATATTTGTGAAGTATGCAAGATCAAGCTGTCTGTATACTTCACATGTCTTTTCTGATTCATAGACTTCCTTGTTGTCTAAGATATGCATTATCTTCCCTACATAGTGGAATTCAGAGTGCCAGGTGCATAATGCATGAGTCCACAGCAGGGTCAGTGTAAATAAGCTTCCTGTCAAGCTGCCAAGTACTTGCATAGCTCATAGTAAGTGTGCATCAGTACTGGGGAGGCAAAAATGGTTAATATGTATTGTGTTCTTGTGGTTCATTCCTATACTGTCCAATAGTTTGAATCTGTGCAGGGCGATTCAGAGCAGTTTCACCCAACTTAGATAACTAATGAATACAAGTTGAGTTATGTGTGAATGGGAGTGAAATGCCCCAGCTGATATATACTGGTGGCTAGAGAGAACTCAGGATATATGGTGGTGGTTAGAGAATACCTCAGGCTTGAGCCCTGCACCTTGGATGCAGGTAGTAAAAGCCAGAATTCCCTAACCACCACCATTTACGAAAACTTTACAGATTTTTGCCTCATATTTGTGTTCTGTTCTGTTACTCACAACATTTGTGATTTCTGGAGTTTTGATTCATTAAATAGATGATTGTGCAGTGGTAGCATTGTTGCCTCACAGCTAGAGGTTCTCTGGTTTGATTATTGGCCAAGGTGCCTTCTGTGTGGAGTCTTCATTTCCTTCTTATGTTTGTGTGGCTTTCCTCTGGGGTCTCTGGTGTCCTCCCATGTTACAAAGACATGCATCTGGAATGTTTCTCCCTGGGCCTCTGCTGAAAATTGACTTTTGTTCCAAGTCAGACTTTCTTGGTTAACAAATATTAAATAAATTAAAATGATAGGCATTTCAATGTCAAACTTCATAGTCTTCAGAAAGTACACGTTAACCCAAAACTTTTTATTCTAGCAATTTTCTAAGTTTATAAGATGAATATTTGAAATGTATCTCTATCTTTGGGACTGTATTCCCCCATTATTGGCTTCATCCAGGTTTTAAGTGCTAAGGTTGAGAGCTATGGTAAGAACTGAATTCACTGAATATGTTTGGGGGCTGCATTCCCCTATTACTGGCTTCGTCCAGGTGTTTTATGCTAAGAGGTTGACAGCTATGGTGAGAACTGAATTCACTAAATGGTAGCCATTTAAGTTTCAGTCTTCCTCACTTTCACAAAGCAGCTGGTTTGGCATAGTGGTATGTTGCTCTGGCTATTTTGCATAGGGTCCTGGGTTCAAGACTTGGCAATGAAATGTGTGGTGGTAACACAGCATTCTATTCTAGCAACTTTCCAACATTATACAAGCGATGTTTAAAATGTGTCCCTGTTTTTTATGCTTTTGCCCCCCCTCCCAATACATTTTGGCTTTTTCCAGATTTCTTGTGCTGCAAAGTTGAGAAATACAGCTGAGTGTCGAGTAGATTTTACAAGGAGCTGAGACCTGCAGGGCAAGAAAAGTTTAATGCTGCTTATGTAGACTCAGCTTGCATTGTTAATAGCACAACAGATAGTATACTTGCTTTTAATGCAGAAGACTGTGGGTTCTACTCCCACAGTATGGAGATAATTACTGTGTTGTAAAGGGGTGGATGCTGCAGTCCTTTTTGGTAAAGATACCTAGTAACTATGAATCTCTTATCAGTTTACCATCCAATCCCTATTGGAAGATTACTAGCTTATCATTTTTGCATGTAACATAGGCAATTTATTCCTCAAGGGCAACAGACACTTTATTTGTAGATGAAACAATACAATATAAAGTTGTTTGCTAGCAGCAACCTTTTCATTAGTTACAGACCTCTTTACTGTGGAATTATTTAGATGACTTTTACTTCTTCAGAGATGGTGCATATTTACTGATACTAGTGGATCGTACAAGTTTGAGTAGACTTTTATGATGGAAATGTTCTGAATTGGGCAGTTTTTTCATTACTGGTGCATGCTTTTTGTTTCATTGCTAACTGGAAAAATGTTCAAAACAATACATTTAAAACACCCTCTAACAACTATACTGTATTATACAAAGGATACAATTTAATACAATCAGGAAGGTGTATCAAAGAACACATTTATGTTTTGTGTGCAAGGGGCCTATGATTTGAAAACAGCCCAAAGTTAATCTTTATCTGCCACTGGCAAAATGCATTTTCTTTGAATGTGGGTTTCAATGTTGTTTCAATGAATGTGAGTTTCAAGGGCAGAGAAGTTTTAATGCCAAGTTTATTTTCATTGTGAGACTGCATTGCTTTGTTTAACATATGTCTAATGGTGTGTGTGCTTTAAAATGCAAAATACAACTTTCAAATGAAATCAAAATCATTACAAAAGTAAAGTAGTATGCACATTACAGTGTTTATGGTAAATGGGGCAAAATAGCCAAGTAATGAGACATTGGAATGACTGCAGGGGGGAGGCTCAATTCGACCATGATTTTGTGAGGGGAAAAGGGTGGCAAACTCAAAGATAGCCCCAGCTGAACTATACCTCTCAACTGTCCAGATTTTTGCAGAATGAATAGATTTTTGCTTCTTATTTTTGGTTTATTCCTCATAAAATTTGTGGTTTTGTTGAAAATCACTTAGGAATGAAGTCACTAAATAATGACAGACATTGAGTTTCAGACTTCATAACCTATACAAGACTAATATTTAGTACTGTTTGTATGTCCCCCCCAGTATATTTGGCCTTGTTCAGATTTCCTGCATTAAGAGGTTGAGAGATATGTGCAAATAAATCACTTTGTAGAATTAGGAATATCCAAAACTCTCGACTGTCTCTGATTTTGGCTCAAAATGTTGCTCTACCCCTAATAATCCCTCCGGAAATAGCAATTTTGGAAGAAAACATGGAGGGTTTACAATTATAAATAACTGTAATGATCAGAGTTATAGATTACATTTATTTCAGAAAAGCATGTAGATTCTCTTATTTTGTCAGCTGCTCAAGTTAACAGTACTAATATTAAAAAAAGTGCCACTTCTTTGACAAGTTCCCAGCTGTATTGTGTGACAATTTTATATTTTTGCATCACATTTTTGGTCTGTTTTTCATAAAATTGTAGTTTTCTGGCAAATGAGTGGCAAATCATTAAAGATTGAAGTTAAAAAACAATGACAGACATTTGAGTTTTAGATTTCATACCCTTCAGAAAATTCATACTAATGCAAGACCTACTATTCTATTATCTTTCGAAGTTTATAAGAGTAATTTTTAAATATTATCCTTATTTTTGAGCCTTTGTCCCATTTCTATGTATGGCTTTGTCTAGATTTCTTGCTCTGAGGTTGAGAGGTATGACAAATGTGTCAGAGCCATCACTGTTAGCCAGAGACATTTCAAATTGTTACATACATTTTGCACCCCATTCCTCCACGTAGTGACTCTGGATGTGTCCAAGCAAGGCAAGGGACAGTTATGCAGAGTAAGTGTGCAGAGTATTCCCCCATCCAAGGTAGATAAAAGTACTGCAGTGGCTTTTCATCTGTCTTTAATTTTGCAGAATGTTCTGGGTTTCTGTCATATTTTTATACTGTTGATTTATGCTTCTTATTATTCAGAAAATGCATGCTTTTGCAGTGCCCTGCTGCTCTGTGTTTAAGTAGCAATGCTTTAATGACCATCAGGTGAGCTTGTCTGAGATCATAAGATACAAGTAAGCTTTAATAAGCATGCTGTTAAAGAATTACCATAATTGAAAGCCTTTTTGTTGTTGCCATGTAGAGAATATGGAGACTTGCAGTCATCTTTGCAGGCTTTACCCGTAAACTAAACAGAATGCCAGTCTATCGTGCGTGGTCCATAACCAGTGCAGTAATACTTTAAGCAATTTATCTTGAGTTTGTTTCTTGTTTGCTGTTCATTTTTTACTTTGATCATGTTTTCCCCATGAAACAAGTAGATAGTTGTTGTCAGGCAGCATGTCTTTTTTGGATAAGAAACATTTTTACAAATGGGGGTATCAGAAATTGCGACTTTCAGCATGTTACTTGGTACTTTTATAAAGCTGAATATAAATTATAATTAGAACTGCAGTGCAAGGAGAAGTGGTTTGAGTTGAGTGCTGCTTGTTTTTTTATACTTGATTTTGACTGGCATTCCAGTAATGTATTTAAAAAAGTAATTTATTTTTTCATGCCTCACAACCTTTTTGTTTCCATCGAGATATTAAGTAAGCTGTCATGTAGCTAATGCATTGAAATATTTTTTTTCTTCTACACTTCATTTTGTCTTGAATGGGCTCTTGTAATGGTGGTTTGGCACCCAGGGCAGTGTATTTAAAGTCCAGTTGTTGTGGTTTTGAGCATAGTTCTGCCCCTTTCTAGTTGACCACACCCCATCTCATTGGCCCCACCCATTCAGCTGTCTCCTGGAACCCCCCTTTGATTGGAAGTCGCCAGCCACCACTGATAATGGGCCTTTGGCTCAGCTGTACCAATCCAGTTAACAAATGACAATAAATAAATACAATAATAAATAAAATTAAACAAGTGAGTGTTATATAAACATGCACATTCTAAATGTTAACATAATAACACTCAACATACATAAGTGTTAAATGATAACACAGATTGGATGCCATTTTATGATTTAAAGCTTTCCATTGTTAATTTGCAAACATCTCAGACATTGTTATACTGGGCATGCTTATATAAAATTACAAGGAACAAGAATACAACAGCAATTCAACAGCACTAACATACTAGAAAGTATAGTGCCAGAAAACCAATTTTTGCTGATATGGCAGCATGCCATATAGTAAGATGCATTTATAGAAGCCCTCATCTGTCATTAAGCTATAGAGGGTGACAAAAAATATTGCAGTACTAAAGAAATATCCAGATGAATACATGCAATACATGGCACAATTATTCTGGAAAAAACGATAATGGCTTAGAACAATGAATGACATAATAAACATTTGTGTCACATCATCAACACATGACAGAACAGATATTCGAGACATGCATACCAATCATGGATGCCTCAGAAATACTCATATCGGTGATGTCATGAAGAATACCCTTGAAGGGCTTACAGCACTTTCCTAACATAATAAACATGGATGCCCTACCTTGTAGAACATTAGCCTGAAAAAGGTGGTCCTCTGACTGTGCCATGACTATTGTCTATGTATAAAGCACTGCTGTCTAAAAGACAGATGTTACCAGATGCAACCTGCTGCCTATTATACTAAACTCTCCACAGGCCTCTGTATTGACTGCATTTGCCACAACAATGGAGGTTGATACAAATAAGTGAAATCAATGTTTTCAATAAGAAAGGAGTTACAAACACAATATGAACAATCTGATTTAGTCAGAATGCTGAAAATGAGCTACAGATGTTACTGTCCACACAACAGTGATCAGTAATATATCAATGTTTCTTTCTTCTTTAAAGCACAATGGCACTAGATATATAGAACCAACTTATATTGCCAACATCCTGGCAGATAGTTTCAGTGCAAACTTCTCCCCACCCACCCACAAAGGGCCCATCACTATACCGGAAGAATGCAAAGCCCCTGTAATCACAGCTGCACAAGTAAAGACCGCACTCTCCAAAGCCAAGAAGACAGCATCCATGGGACCTGACAACATCCTAAGCTGCATTCTGCATGAACTACAGAACGAACTGGCACCCCACCTAAGTACCATGTTCAATCATAGCCTCACTTCAGACATTGTGCCTACTGAACGGCACATAGCGACAGTTATCCCACTCCACAAAGAGGAAGCCACCACAGACCCCTGGGAACTACAGCCCCATTAGCCTGATGAGCCTAATCTGCAAGGCCATGGAACATATCATCTTGGAGCTTATAAACAAGGACATAGGTAACCTCCAAACTCTGGACCGCACTCAGTTTGGGTTTATAAAAGGAAGGTCATGTCTCCTAAACCTGATTGACTTCTTTGAAGCAGTCACCAAAGCCATGGATGAGGGTAAGATGTTGTACACAGCCTATCTTGACCTCGCCAAGACTTTCAACACCGTCTCCCACTCTGGAATTATAGATAAACTCACTAGACTGCGCATAAATCCCTATGTCACAAGATGGGTGGCCAACTGGCTCACTGACAGAACCCACACAGTGAAAGTAAGCGACTCCAAATCCAACTTCAGATCAGTGACAAGTGGAGTACTACAGTCCTTGGTCCTCTTCTGTTTGGCATCTACTTTTCAGAAGTCAAAGCTAATATAGCAGGTCTTTGACAAATGAAGTTTGTGGATGACTGCAAACTAGGTGCCATAATAGAATCTCCTAATGATGTGGCATTCTACAAAGTGGCCTCACTGAGACTGATGCTTGGTGTCAAAGTCATGGCCTCAAGCTCAATACCAAGAAGTGCACTGTCATCCCCTTTGGGAAAAACACTGTACCCATGAACTACCACATAGGCGGTAGACTACTAAACACTGAAAGTGTAATAAGAAACCTTGGGACACAGGTGGACAGTAGTCTCTTCCTTGATAATCACCTTGCCACAGTAGTCAGGAAATCCTTCTACATGGCACACCTCATCACAAAGTGGTTCACCTCCAGAAAAAAAGAGGTAATTTTTCCTCTCTACTCATCCCTCATCAGACCCATTATAGAGAACAATGCCCCATTTGTCATGTACCTTGCAAGACATCTCCAACAACTAGAAAAACCACAGATATACCTCACTAAGAGGATTACCAGCCTCAAACAGATGCCATACGCAGACTGTCTCAAAAAACTCCAGCTCTACTCCGTCACTTATCGCCTACTCAGAAGTGACCTCTGCCTAATATACAAAGCCATACCAAACCCAGATCTGTTGGACATGCTACACTTAAAGAAACCCCAATCCGTCTGAGCCACTTGCTCCAGGGACCTAAACCTTGCCACCACAATAAATAGAACATGCTGGAGGGATAGATTCCTGTCACAGAGACTTCCCATGCTCTGGAACAGACTACCCATTCATGTCAAACAAAGGTCCTTATTAGCCCTCTTTAAGAAAAACCTCGACGATTGGGTGGGAAATAGGAAATTCACCCTGGGGATCACTTTTGTTGCTCTGCTAGACAGGGTTGCAGGAAAATAACTTTCTTGGGTGGAGAAAACCAGGGAGCTTTTTTGGCTAGGCTTATATAGGCCCAGGGCCAATAGCCTAGTACCTACCTATGAACCTATGAAATAAGAAAATCATCACTTATGACATAGGCAATCATACATTATATAAATGAAAAAACATATTGACATAATATTAGTTGCAAGCATTATACATCATAAACCATATGGACATAATTATAGTTGCAAACATTATACATCACTTATAATCTATGCAATCACAATGCTTCTTTGAGAAGGAAGCTGTTTCCATCATGTAGTACACAGACTGTCCCAGAAAATAACCACAGTCTATTTGTGTAGGTATTCTACACAAGCCAGTACTCAATGCACAGTAGGGAAGAGCACTCACAGGATGACATTCCGGAATCACCATTTCACTGTCAGGCAATCACATCCTGTGATGACATATCAGTGTCCAACATAAAAATAACTAGATACAATGGTGTTTATGTAATGTCAGTACATTAATATAATGTTGACCTTTAGGAATTGAACAGCAAGTAATGACATGGGGATGAACCATAGGAACCAGAGTGGAAGTCTGAACTTCATCTGTGCTATTTATTACATCTAATGTGTCATAATCAATCTCTTTGAAAGAAAAGTGATAGTGGAGGCCTCTCCCACTGTACATGGACGCATTACAACTGTGGTGGATGTCATTCGTGCATTACCGTATAAGGCCACACAATGCCAACACTCACAGAATGTGGATGTTGAACACCTGAGCACTTGACAACAGAAAATACATGATATTGTAGAGAATGAAAAGACCAATGCATAAGTGCCATTACAGTTGTGAAATGCCAGTATGTCAAGGCATTAAATCATGTTATTGCTGCAAACAGGTATGTGTCTGTTCGTTTACTGTTCTAAGGCAGCAACATATATAATGTTGTTTCCTTCCTTCGAGTCCAGTGGCTAATGTTTCCTACATATGTTATGTAAGGAAAATGTAATCAAATGTCATCATTTCTCAGAATAAAAGCATTGCTCCCTGGGTCAGTGCCATATGTGGCATCATCTTTGCATTCCAAAGCAGGACTTTTTCATCTCTGCCAAAACATGCACCATGGCCCCTTTCCATGATATTTATAGCTAATAAGATTTATTATATCTTCCAACAGCAATGTCAGCCCCTGCAGGAGGACAAAATCACTACCTCCACTGGTACTGCTTTTGGAGGGTGTCACTGCACCAGTAGCTGGGGGAGATCTACCTGATGCAGTTGGAGCAGATAGGGCAGGGGTTGTGAAAGCAATGCAGAGAGATTGTGACCCAGAAGTGCTGTGTGTCTATTTTGCCATCTGTTGTTGTATTGAGGGCTGAGCTGCAGTGGTTGCTCTACCTTTCTTTGCTGTTGGTGATTTATGTTTCATCAGCAAGGTATGCAAACTGCAGAATGTTAATAAATTATAAACCCCTCAAAAATAAAAATAAAAATTAAAAAGAGAGGGTGGGAAGGGAGACAAAACAGAAATAATAAGATAAATGGCATGTCACATTAATTCTTTGTCTTTTTGAATAAACTTTGTTTGGTAATACACAGACAATTATGATAATTTACAATTATGCACATTTGCCACATCCATATATGATGAGAAGGTATTAATGTATCATAAAATAAACAAATCTCACCGCTATGATATAACAAAGAACAGCCTTTATTCCCCTAAAAAGGAAAGGATATAAGCATTCAAATGTAATAATTGCAATTATGATTTTTGAATTATTCCTGACATATTATAGTTGATCATATTTTAGAAGTACTTATCCACAATTAATAAGTAATTTCTGCTTCTGGGTACTGAACCCATGAACATGTTATCTGGTGTTCTCATTTCCTAATGCAAGCAGCAAGAGTTTGGGGGAAGGCATGCATGCTTGCGATCAAGGTTGAGGTATGTCTGCTCAAGATACTTATGATTAAGGTAAGGATGCAACATTTCTGGCTTAAGTTTGGACCTAAATCTTACTCACCACATCCCACTCTGAGGCAAGTTAATGTCTCTCCTGGTGTGCCTCTTGATTTGCAACTAGTTGCCCTGCAGCTGTACAGTGCAAGAAGTAAAGAAATATATATGAAAGCATACTGAGTAACTACATTGGCTGGCTAGATCATTAATGCCATATCATTGACAAGTTATTAGTCAGTATACTTACACAACTGAGGGCAATTTACAGTCCTAAATTCAGCCTCCCATCGGCTTATGGGATCCTGCTTGTGCTTCTTATGGTCACTATAGTGGTGACGACATTATTCACCAATATTTGGAATGTCAGTTGCACTGTAGTCAGCTATTCCAAGCCTCAGCCCTATACTGAGATCCAGTGTAAATCTCATGCAGCAGCAGACAGCTATAGCACTTCACAAGAAATGTCACAAATACCCCAGACTACTGAACACTCCAACTTTGTGCTCTAAATTTAGTACCATTCTCTCCCTTGTCAGCCATATCTGCAAAGGTCAGGCTAACAAGCTATGCCAGGACAGGCACCCAGCTTTGATCTTGTGTGTAACTGGTTGCACGTGAAGATGCACAACTTTGCCAAGTGCATTTGTACAATTCAAAGTAGATGGATTCCTTGGCAGACGCATTGATTCTAAATACATCACATAGCAGTAAAGGTGTGAAACATAGCTTAGAGCTTTCCCATGTGTGATGCTCAACCTATAACACAGTTTCCAATGTTTGTCTATTTATTTATTTATTTGCATTTGTGTACCGGGAAAGTCACTGGGCTGAGTTGAGCCCACTTTCAGTGGAAGCCTGGGGAGAAAAGCTCCACAAGAACAATGATTTACAATCAATACAATAGTAGCAGCAGCACAATAACACACACCTTTGAACATTTAGATGAAAAATTAGACAAAACAACAAATGACCTACAGTGCAATATTGGATTTCAAATGTAGCAGATATGATTGTATGCATATGTTTAGCTAAAAATAAACTAAGTTAGCATGTCAGTATCTTAGGTTCTAATGTGTATTAACAGGATATGAGGTCAGTAATTTAAGCTTGTATCACTGATATTTTGTTCAGTAGGCATTCCACGATAGAGGGTTTAAGGCACTTGTGAAAAAAAAAAAACAGTAAGTTGTAGGTTGGAGGTTGTGATGAGCAGACAAGTAGTTAATAAAGGTAAGTAGAGTGGAGGAAGAGGAAGTCAGGTTTTCAGAGGTGTGGTATTGGCACATGCCTTACAGAAACAGATGCTTGGTACTAGATCCATGGGCTCAAGCTCAATGCCAAGAAGTGTATAGTTATCCCCTTTGGGAAAAAAACATGTACCTATGAAATACCACATAGGTGGCAGTACACTAAACACCGAAAGTGTGATAAGAGACTTAGGAACACAGGTGGACAGTAGTCTCACCTTTGATAACCACATTGCCACAACAGTCAAGAAATCATTCTATGTGGCACACCTCATCACTAAGGGCTTTTCATCCAGAAAAAAGGAGGTCATTGTCCCACTGTACTCATCCCTCATTAGACCCATCATAGAGTACAACGCCTTGTTTGGTATGTACCTCACAAGACATCTGCAACAACTGGAAAGGCTACAGAAACACCTCACTAAAAGAATCACAGGCTTAAAGCAGATGCCCTATGCTGACTGACTAAAAAAACTCCAGCTATACTCTGTTGCATATTGTCTACTCAGAGGTGATCTCTGCTTAACACGCAAGGCCATGTCAAACCCAAAGCTGTTGGACATGCTATACTTAAAGAAATCCCAATCCATCAGAGCCACACGCTCCAGGGGCCTAAATCTTGTCATCACAATGAACAAAACATGCTGGAGGGATAGGTTCCTGATCAAGAGATTCCTCATACTCTGGAATAGACTGCCCCTACATGTCAAGCAGTGCTCCTCTTTGGCCTTCTTCAAAAGGAACCTTGACAACTACATGAGAGATACGAAATTTACCCCATAGATCATGCCACCTTGCTAGACAGGGGTCCAGGGAAGTAAATATTGTGGGAAAAATTAGCCAGGGAATTGTTATGGCTAGGCTTGTATAGGCCCTACGGCTGATAGCCTAGTACCAACCTTTGAACCTATGAACCTATGCACATTGCTATAAGGAGGAAAGATGTTGTATCAGGGTTTTTTTTTTTTTTTTAAGTCAATTGGATTGCAAATGGTCATCATCAAAGGTGGAAGAATGTTCCACAGTTTGGCAATTATAAAGGAGTATAGCATCTGGCCAATGGATACGTTTGTTTTTTCTACTTTCAGGAGCAGTTGTTCTTCAGATGTGAGAGGTCTTTTTGGGTGGTAGTAAGTAAGTAGAGTGATAAGGGCAAGGCAGTCTGTTGGACTGAAGATATTTCATGTGCTATGATTAAATGTAGGTAAGAAAGATAGAGTGGAAGTTCAAGCCAGTCTAGAAGGTGTAGCGAGGAACAGTGTGGAAGAGTATTATGCATTGGTTGCAAATTTAGCAATTTTATTGTAGCACATCTCAAGTTTGGATTTCAAGTGAGGGCTAAATATTGGTAAGGAGAGGAGCACCATATAAGAGAGAGGCTATTAGAAAATTGGAGGCAGGGGTGTGTTTATTTGAGTGGGTGAGGAATTGTTTGTGCCTATAGAGCATGCCAAGTTTTTGGTGTGTTTTTTTTTTGTGTATGCGTAGGTTGATTGTTAGGTTTTCATCTATGATTATGTCTAGCAATTTTCTATGTGAGACCACCTCTATGGTGGTTTTATTTTTGGCCTGTGTGGAAAATTAATTTTTATTTAGAGAAGTGGTTTTCTTAGGGGTGAATAGTACAAGTTTAGTTTTGTTGGGGATTAGGGCAAGATGGCTGTTGGCCATCCAGGTTTCAGTGGTTGTGAGGGTGCTTTGGGTGATCTGTTGAAGTTCAGATGTGGAATAAGCAGTGCAGATGATGGTTGAGTCACCTGTGTATTGGATTATAGAACCATGAGTAATGGTGGTATGAAAGTTGTTGATAAAGATGCTGAAAAGAAGGGGCCCTAATATGGAGCCTTGGAGGACACGTGGTTGTGTTAAGGAATGGAGACAGAGAATGTTGCCATTCGGTTGATTGTTATCTACTTGTGAGGTAGCTTGTGAACTCGGGTAGGTTAGGAGGGTGAGATGCCTAGGTTCAAGAGTTCTGTAAGGAGACGAGGGTGGGAAACAGTATTGAAGGCCTTAGAGAGGTCAATAAATAGTGATGAAACAATTGTATGTGCATCTTGAGTCCGGTTAACTGTATCCATGAAGGATGAGGGCAGATGTGGTACTGTGGCCTGGCCTGAAGCCAGGCTGAGTGGGGGATAGCATTTGGTTGTGAAGCAGATGGTTGAGAAGTTAAACGTGGATGCATTTTTCCAAAATTGTATATATTGGTAAAAGGATTGCAATAGGTCAAAAGTTGGAAATGTCTATGCTGTTTCCGCCTTCATGTAAGGGGAAAATATATGCCTTTTTCCAGATTTTAGGTGCATAGAACACTTTGACTGATCTGTTAAGAAGTATGCTAATTGGGTAGGCAATGGAGTTAGTTACCATTTGTAGGAATTCGGGGGGGGTCAGTTGTCAGGGGCATTATTGCAAGTTTTGAGCTTAAGGAGTATTTTTTATGATAGTGGTAGGTATGAGGGGAAAAGAAAAACTAGAAAAAGGCTAATTCAGTAGGTGTTTTATCTAAATTTGGACAAGAATTCTTTTTTGAGCCTGGGTTTAGTAAGGAAGTAATGGAGTTCCAGAACTGTTTAGGGTTTTGCCTATAGTGTACTGTAGATAATGTGCTTTTTTGTATTCAATAATTAGATGCTTTGCCTGGCTGCAGAGTTGTTTGAATTCTAGTAGGTCAGAGGGGGTTTTATTTTTTTTCCATAATTTCCATGCTTTGTGCCTAGCAGTCATGAGTTGCTTAGTGGTTCTGGTGAGCTAACTGTCATGGTTAGTTTTTACGTTTTGTCTGATAGGAGCTAGATTGTTTAAGTTCTTAAGAAATGTTGAGTTGAACAATTCAACAGCCTCATCAAGGGAGAGAGTTTTTAGGGCATCCCAGTTGAGGTTTGATAAAGTTTTGTTAAAGGTGGTTCAGTTAAAGTGGCATAAGTTTCTTGTTAGCTTTTATTGGTGTTTACTTGGTGTTGGAGTGGCTTTATGCAGTACATTGACAGGGAGCTGGTCACAAATACTGTTGGGCAGTGTCCAGGTGAAGAAATTATTTGGATTGGAGACTAGAATCTAGTTCAAACTGGGGCCATTGTCATTGTTTCGGTTTGGTCTAGTTATATTGTTAATTAGTTACATAAAGTTGTACAAGTTAATGTTGAAGGAGGGATTATGGTGGGAAAAATATAACCAATCAATGTTGACATCACCAGGATGATTGTTTCATTTTCTGCATTATTTGATATCCAGGCAAGAATTTCTTCCAGCAGAGGAATGTTATTGTGTGGGATGATGTAAAGGGCTATGATTTATTTATTTCTTTTATTTATTTATTGACATTTGTTAACTGGGTTAGTCCAGCTGAGCCAGGGCCCATGTTCAGTGGCAGCTGGTGGGGTCAAATCAAAGGGGGGCTGCAGGAGACAGCTGAATGGGTGTGGCCAATGTGAAGGGGTGTGGCCAACTAGAAAGGGATGGGGCTATGCTAAAAAACACAAAAACAGGAACATTTAATTAAATACGCTGCCCTGGGTGCCAAACTGTCATTATGAAAGTCCAATAAAGACAAAATGAAATGTAGAAGAAAAAATATTTCAATGCATTGGCTACATGACAGCTTACTTAATATCTAGAAGGAAACAAAAAGGTTGTAAGGCATGAAAAAATAAATTACTTTTTTAATACATTACTGGAATGCCAGTCAAATTAAAGTATAAAAAAACAAGCAGCATTCAACTCAAAACACTTCTCCTTGCACTGCAGTTCTAATTATAATTTATATTAAGCTTTATAAAAGTACCAAGTAACATGCTGAAAGTAGCAATCTCTGTGATGCCCCTACTTGTGAAAATGTTTCTTATCCAAAAAAGACCTGCTACCTGACAGCCACTTTCTACTTGTTTCATGGGGAAAACATGATCAAAGTAAAAAATGAACAGCAAACAAGAAACAAATTGCTTAAAGGATTACTGCACAGGTTATGGACCACACATAATAGATTGGCATTCTGTTTAGTTTACAGGTAATGCCTGCAAAGATGACTACAAGTCTCCAACAAATGTAATGAGTTTCTAAAAATACTGTAATCCTGTCCTTTATTACAAATACTGTCATATGCATCTCAATACCCAAGGCTTATATGCTACCTAGTTATGCAAATATTCTCTGCATGGCAACAACAAAAAGGCTTTCAATGTTGGTAATTCTTTAACAGTATGCTTATTAAAGCTTACTTGCATCTTACAGTCTCTGACAAGCTTACCCGGTGGTCATTAAAGCATTGCTACTTAAACAAAGAGCAACAGGCACTGCAACAACATGCTTTTTCTGACTAAGAAACATAAATCAAAAGCATAAAATATGCTAGTAAAACAGAACATTCTGCAAAATCAAGGACAGATGAAAAGCAACTGTAGTACTTGTGCCTACCTCGGATGGGGGGATACTCTGCACACTTAACACTGCATAACTGCTCCTTGCCTTGCTTGGACACACACAGAGTCACTATGTGGGGGAGTGGGGTGCAACAAGTATGTCACAATTTGAAATGTCTCTGGCTGACAGTGATGGCCCTGACACATTTATCATACCTCTCAAACTTCAGAGCAAGAAAACTGGATAAACCCATAAATAGAAGTGGGACAAAGGCCCAAAAGTTAGGACAATATTTAAATATTGCTCTTATAAACTTAGAAAGAAAATTAGGTCTTGCATTAGTATGAATTTTCTGAAGGGTATGTAATCTGAAACTCAAATGTCTATCATTATTTTATAACTTCAGTCTTTAATGATTTGCCACTAATTTGCCAGAAAACTATGATTTTATAAAAAGTGGACCAAAAAATGTGATGCAAAAATATAAAATAGCCACACAATACAGCTGGGAACCTGTCAAAGAAGGGACATTTTTTAATAGTAGTACTGTTAACTTGAGCAGCTGACAAAATAAAAGAATCTACATGCAATTCTGAAATTAAAAGTAATTTATAACTCTGATCATTACAATTATTTATTAATTGTAAACCTTCCACATTTTCTTCCAAATTTGCCATTTTGCAGAGGGATTATTAGGGGGAGAGCAACATTTTGAACAAAGAATTGGGGACAGTTGAGAGGTTTGGATATACCCAATTCTATAAAGCGATTTATTTGCACGTATCTCTTCACGCAGGAAAGTTGGACAAGGCCAAATATATTGGGGGAACATACAAACAGTACTAAAAATTTCTCTTGTATAAACTTAGACAGTTGACAGAATAACAGGTCTTGCATGCATTCTTCTGAAAGGTACGAAGTCTGAAACTCAATGTCTGTCATTATTTAGTGACTTCATTCCTAAATGATTTGTCAGAAAACCACAAATGTTATGAGGAACAAACCAAAAATAAGAAGGAAAATCTATTCAGTCTGCAAAAATCTAGATAGTTGAGAGGTATAATTCAGCCAGGGCTGTTTGAGTTTGCCGCCCTTCCCCCCCTCACAAAATCATGGTCGAATGGGTCCTTCCCCTCGCAGCTATTCCAATGTCCCATTACTTGGCTATTTTGCCCCATTTACCATAAACACTGTAATGTGCATACTGCTTTACTTCTACGATGATTTGGATTTCGTTTAAAAGTTTTATTTTATATTTTACAGCACAAACACTAATAGACATCTGCTAAACAAAGCAATGCAGTCTCACAATGTAAATAGACATAGCCTTAAAACTTCTCTGCCCTTGAAACTCACATTCATTGAAACATCATTGAAATCCACATTCAAAGAAAATACATCTGGCCAGTGGCAGATAAAGATTAACTTTGGGCTGTTGTCAAATCATAGGCCCCTTGCAAAGGAAACACACATGTGTTCTTTGATACACCGTCCTGATTGTATTAAATTATATTCCTTGTATAATACAGTACAGTTGTTAAAAGGCGTTTTAAATTTATTGTTTGGAACATTTTTCCAGTAAACAATGAAACAAAATGCATGCACCAGTAATAACAAAACTGCCCAATTCAGAACATTTCCATCATAAAAGTCTACTCAAACTTCTACAGTCCACCAGTATCAGTAAAGATGCACAATTCCTGCAGAAGTAATCATCTAAATAATTACACATTAAAGAGATCTGTAACTAATGAAGAGATTGCTACTAGCAAACAACTTGATATCTCATCGTTTCATCTGCAAATAAATAGCCTGTTGCCCTTAAGAAACAAATTTCCTATGTTACTTAAAACAATGATAAACTAGTAATATTGCAGTAGGGTATGGATGTCAAACTGATAGGCTCATCGTTACTAGGTATCTCCGCCAAAGAGGACATTCTCAGCACTGCAGCATCCACCCTCTTTAAAAGTACAACAAAGTACAGTAACAGAAATGCATCTATATACTGTGGGAGTAGAACTCACAGCCTTCTGCATCAAAAGCAAGTACACTATGCAAGCTGAAATAGCATAGTAGCATTAAACTTCTCTTCAAGCTCTCAGCTCCTTGTAAAATCCACTTGACACTCAACTGTATCTTTCAACTTTGAAGCACAAGAAATCTGGAAAAGGCCAACATTTATTGGGGCGGGGCAAAAGCCCCAAAACTAGGGACACATTTTAAACATTGCTTGTATAACCTTGGAAAATTGCTAGAATAAAATATTGTATCACTGCAATGCATTTCACTGCCAACACTTGAACCCAGGACCCTGGTGCACTACAGTTAGAGCAACATACCACTATGCTAAATCAGTTGATTTCTTGAAAAACAGCTAGACTGAAACTTAAATGGCTATCATTTAGTGAATTCAGTTCTCACCATAGCTCTCAACTTCATAGCACAAACCACCTAGACAAAGCCAATAATGGGGGAATACAGCCCCCCAAACATATTTAGTGAATTCAGTTCTCACCATAGCTCTCAACCTGTTAGCACAGAAAACCTGGACAAAGCCAACAATGATCTTATAAACAGAAAATTGCTAGAATAAAAGGTTTTGTGTTACCATGTATTTTCTGAAGAATATGAAGTCTGAAATGCAAATGCCTGTCATTATTTTCCAAATAAACGCAGATTTTATGAGGAAAAGAACACCAATATGAAGCATAACTTTCACAGGTGGTGGTGGGTAGGGAATTCAAGCTCCTGCTACCTACTCCCAAGGTACACATTTTGAGTCTAGCCACTACCAGGTATATTTCCTGAGTTGTTGTAGACACTGGGGAATTACACACACACACACACACACACACACACACACACACACACACACACACACACACACACACACACACACAGTTTCAGCATAACCCCGCCATTCCCATAAAGCAGAACCTGTCCATACTAAGCTCTGTTTCCATAAATAAAGGCATAGCTGTTTCTCAGCTCTGTTTCAGCATAACAAAGGCATAGCCGTTTCTCAGCTCAAGCTCTGTTTCAGCATAACAAAGGTATAGCTGTTTCTCAGCTCAAGCTCTTTTTCAGAAGTGTTAAGGCATAGCCATTTATCAGCTAGTTTCTCAAACATATCCAGTTCCGGAATACCGAGCATGCATGCGTGCAAGCACAGACTGCTGACCTTGCAGTCCGATCCCCTTCCAGTTTATGCAGCTGTAACCGCATAGATTTCTGGGGCATCTGTGATACTGCTGCCTTATTTCGAATCTGGACTGGTTAAGCAGCGGTCCGGATTTGAGTTTTCCACTCATGCATGTGTGAGTTTTGGGATTTTTTAATTTTTTTATTTTTGGTTTTCAGCTGGGGGGCTGCAGTCCAATAGGATGACCCGCCACTGCCCATTTTCAGTGGAGACCCAAGGAGAAAAGTTCCAGAAAATTAATAATTATTACAAAAGTTACAGATTTAATCAACAGATAACATAAGTCTACTAGCAAGTAATAACATTACATAACATAATGGAATACCATACATGAGGTCATTCCAATGTACAAAGAGTCAATAGTAATACAAATACCTATTATTATTATTAATTTTTTTTAGTGCATTTAAAAATAGGAAAAAGAGGGAAAAGTAAGAGAAGGTTCAGGGTATATGAGGAAAAATAAATTATGTAGATAAGAAGGGAGAATAAGTCAAGTGGGGGTTTGACAAGTTTTGCAATTGTTTATTTTTAGGAAATACATTATTATTTTGGCTGTGGAGAATTGTGGAATCAATTTAGAGTATGGGAAAATAGTATAGGTGTTAGGGTTGAGTCTTGCAACACCTCCACCTCTTTTGTGGAGTCGATCTGATCTTAGGCAGGCATAGCCTGTGGGGAGGAATTCAGAGTCTTTTATGTAGGGTTTTAACCATGTTTCGATGTCTGCTATTATATCAGGTTTGTTGTGAGTTATCCAGGCATAAAACTCTGGTATTTGGCTTCTGATGCTTTGAAGGTTAAGGGTTGTTAATTTTAGAGTTTGTAGGCCTTAGTGGAGTTAGAAGGGGAAAAGGTGGGGGTACTTAGGGGAGTTAGAAGGGGAAAAGGTGGGGCTAGGGTTTGGATGTATGTCTCTGCATTGGGGTAATTTAGATTATTATCCGGGCCTTATATCATAATGCAACTTTTCTGCTATGGTGATGTAGAGGTTCCCAACCTGCCCAAGACCATATGTGGCAGAGGGGATTATTGACATTAATACTGTCAGAGGTCATTAGAAAACTTGATCCCAGATATGACACCATGCAGGTGGCATGATAAGCTCTGGCCATGGTAGGGTAGCTGCAATTGCCCTGGAATAGGTGGCTACAGGGAGTGGTCCTGCTACTGAACCACCACTAAATTAACCATAGAAGGTTCCTGTCTACTGTCAGAGATCCAGATAGCTCAGCAGTCAGTTCATATAGAATCCTTGATGTTTGTATATATGTGGATGATGACAGACCCAGAGTCTCACAAGAAGACCTTCCAGGTATGCAAGTATCATATATCTTTATATGTCTGTATCATAAATGTGTGCTATAAACACACACACACACACACACACACACACACACACACACACACACACACACACACACACACACATATATGTATATGAGAACATTTTTAATCTGCTCTTGTGAAGGGTAATGTTCTCTTTTTCTTGTTTCATTTACATTGTGATACTTATCAGTCTTTTTTCTTTCTCTTCCTAACATACAAGCACATCTGTATTACAGTCTGCCAGCCCACCTGCACATGGTATGCACATATTTGGTTACTGGTATTATGATCTATAAGGTAGATTCAGGTCTATGCAATATTACAATTTGTATAGCTTTAGCATCTGTTAGAGCTTAACATGCATTTTGTACAAGGGAAATAAGTGATCAATTTTATTCTCTATCTTCCTGTTTGCTGTACTTATTGCTTGTTTTCTCTAGTGATCTTGAGAGTGGCATCACAGAAATCCTATTACCTGATGTCAGAGTATCAATAGCCTCTGATGATGATAGTGATGATGAAAAGGCACAGTCTGGAGGTACAGAAGGTCAGGTTGATATTCAGGTTGTGGCACCCACATCCCATGCCCATATTTCCAACATAGTCAGTATGCCTATGTATACCCATGACACAGAAACATATGATAAAGGAGAGATTGAAGGTGACACTCTTAATGAGGGTAGTGTGGTTACTTCAGTTGCAGAACTGCTTGCTTCTTCCCGTACCCATCATAACAGCACAGTGCTACACAGGAAGGTTGGGAGGGGTGCTTGCAGGAGGCCTCCTCCTGATGCTGGAGTATCATTAGGCGGCATCAGATGTATGTGTAGAGCCATAGTAGAGGCACAGGCACATTCCACCATGTTCTTGAAAGAGATAGTGTGACTGCAAAATGTTATGCCTTTTGATGTGAGTGACTCCCAAAACTGTGTGGGCAACTCCTTGGATAGGATGAATGACACATTTAATTGGACAGTGTCTGTGGTGGCATGTCTGCTGGTGGCTATTTGGCTGGAGAGCCACTACATCTTCTGGTATAAGCCAACATGACTGTGCAAGAGTATGCCCCCAAAATGACACTACATACACCCTGTCAGTGATTACGGTGTCCAGAACCACACATGGTAGGCCAAGGGGTCATAATCCTGAACAAAGTTATAAGGACAGGTCATTCAGCAGACATATCTCACATTCAGGTAGCACCATAACTTCTACCCAGGACTGTGGAAGTAACATTGCAGCTCCTGCCACAGATGGTTCTTGTGGGCACGGGTGATCACAATGAACTGACTACTATACCATGCATGGCTCATAGTGCTAGCTTGGTGCTTGATTGTTTTCATACAGACACACACAAACACATTGAAAAAAAATGTACTTGCCCTACCCCATCATACACATGTAAAGTATCTAATCAGTACAGTAGAGTGCTATACAGTACATCTGTTGTTAATGGCCATAAACACAGTACACTGACAAATATATGTTTCTCTCACACACGCAATCACTTATTTGATGTCAGCCCTTCCATTCTACCTCCCTCCCATATTGTGCAAATAATAATGACTGTGTCCCACCTATAGCATATGTCTTTGTGACTTAGGTTTGCATATATGTCTGATGGACACAATGGATAGCTAATGTTCACTTATTCAGATGTTTGCACTTCTCAATATATATTGCAGAGGAAAAGTTGTTGATAGCTTGTTCCTACTCATTTGTGAATGATATCTTCTATAGTTGTTGAACCACATAGTGCAGTCTTATAGTAGGAGCATTAGGTACTACAGTCTTGCTTCTTGGTATAGCTGTGCAAATGAAAGTATAAGGGCCCTGTTCCATGTTTTATAGATGTGTTTATTAGATGTGGTCAATTGAAATTAAGACATCAAAAAGTGGAGGAAACAGAACACATGCTTTGTTTAATTTATTATATTATCAATGACTTATTGTTATTCAGGGTTCTGATGAAGTCCTAGTATGGTTTAAGGATGCAAGTGCTTAACCCTATGACTTGTTTTTGTTGCTTTATGTTTATTGAAGTATATCATTGATGATACAAATTGGTTTGTGATGTTTAAGTATTTATTGTGGCTGTATTATTGGTTTTAAAATTGTACCCAACAGTTCAGTAGATATTCCTGATTTAATAATGGAACTAAAATTATTCACTCAGAAAGTTCATCTTTCTATACAATTCCATGAGGAAAAATAAAGGAAACAATGTAAGGAATGACTTATGCATAAAGAAAAGTACTTTTAATCCACCTCTTAACAAACTATAGCCACTTTCAAGAAATGTTGTGAAAGAGATTTCTATAAATTAAATAATTCTAAGAATTTTTATTGGAATTTAATAAGAAAGAGAAGGAAATCTTGAAATCCATATGAACTTACAAACAAATCAGGGGGATGAAACCAGACAAAGGTGGGGGAATAGTACTAGTGGACAAGATGGATTATGTTAGTAAAAAATTAATATGTATACCACAGTGTCCAAAAAATGAAATTTTTATAGCTTATAAGAAATTTGATTTATTTTTAGAGGATTCTCTTTTGCAGGAGATTATATCATTGGACACTTACTTTTTGTTTTTGAAAAATCTACTAATATCAGCCTTGTTTGGAATCCTCAAAGTCCACAATGACTGTTTAGACCCCCCCCCCCATAGATTGATTGTTGCAGTGCAGGGTTTGATAAGTTACACATTAGCTGTATGTATGGACTGGACTTTGAGAAAATTCCTTAAATCTGTTCCTCATATTCTGAAGGAATAATGGAACTTTTTAATTAAAATTAAACCAAGTTTTATAGTAAAGAAAACAGCTTCTTAACAGTAGATGTAGTAGATTTATTTAAACGTATACACCATGAAATAGGGCTAGATTTTTTTCACTGAACATTAATTGAGTTTATTGAACATGACTATAGATTTATAACATTTTACTAGATGTTATGGAATTAATGCTATATAACAATTACATCTATTTTGAAGAGGAATATTTTAGGCAGATGCAAGGGGTTGCAATGGTTACAGCATGTGCCTCATTATATGGTACCTGGATGGCATCTTTATTAATTACACTAATGTTGAAACACATATTAATACATTTCTTAACTATGTTAATAGTACCACGGATTTTTTAAGGTTTACTTGCCAACACACTTAAAAAAAATAATTATTTGCATGTCACCATTCTTAAGAATAAGATCTCAAGAAGGTTTGAATTGACTATTTATAGATAGAAGAGAAATGTTTTTAAATAACAATTACTGAGAGCAGCTAGAATGTGCTCTAGTCCTAATTTATTTCAAAATCAATTGGATAAAAATTACTCAAATATTTTTGGAAAGAGGTTACCCCCACTGCTTGCTTCAAAAAGTAGGAGAATAAATCCTAAGAGGATGGGTAAAAAATTCAGCCCCTTTTGAGATTAGAGGAAGGTATTGGAGAAAGGCTAAGTTTAGAAAATGCAACATAAACTAAGTAGTTTCAATAATTCTTTTGTTATTAAGTTTAGCAACAACAGAGAGGTTCAAAATATTGTAGAGAAAAATTGGAATATTTTAGAAATAGAGCCTGACTTATTTAAATTAATGGGTGGAAAACCACTGCTCTCAAATAAAACTGGGAAAAAACTTAAAGGTTTACTAGAAAAAGATGATAGCTGTCATGTTGAATCATGTAGTCAACATCCCTTTGTATTAGAAAAAGACTGCATTAGTTAAACAGGTCCTCAATATAAAAAAGTACTTCTAGCTAAAGGGAATTGTGGTACTAAAGTCACATTGCAGTCTGTTTGAGTTGTGGATGTTTTTACATAGATAAAATTGAAAAACAGTTTTGAAAAATGATCTATGAACATAACTATGATATTCTAAGAAGTAATAAACATACCTTGGGCTGTAATAACTATAAAATGTTCAGGATTGGTACTTTAGAAATGGTACTACGTAATGAATGGAATGGCCAATGGGAAATTTTCCTTGAATATACAGAATTTGTATGGCAGCTGAGGCTTAATGCTTCAAACTATCCTGGTCTTAATGAAGAAATTTCAACAGTTCCAGCTCTTAAAATTTTTGAAACAAGATTATTATTCTTATTGTTTAAGTATACTTAGGTTTTTAAATTGGTGTAGATCATTTGAAGTATTAAAGTAGTATTTATGTACTTTGTTTCCTTCCTGATATTTTATACAAACTTTTTTGCAGTGGAAAATAGATTTGTTATACTCTGGTTAAATGTTGACAAATGTTTATAACTAATTATTTCTCCCAATTCATTTAATATGGTCAGTTGACTGGCTAGGGACTGGAGGAAACAGAACACATGATTTGTTTAATTTATTATACAATCAGTGACTTATGGATTTTTTGAGTTCTGATAAAGTCCTAGTATGACTAAATATGAACGTGCTTAACTCTATGACTTGCTTTTGTGACTTTCTTTGATTTTTATTAAATAATATTGTTCATGATATAAATTGGCTTGTGACATTTAAATATTTAATGTGGATACATTATTATAATACTTGTAGTCACCTGAGTTGGCTTCAGTATATGGGCTTTTCTGTGTTACAAATGTGGTCAATTGAAGAACTTGATCCACACTATTGTTTCTAATAGGTAAATGTCCATTGCAAAAATCTGACATAGGAGATATTGCTGACATAACTGTATACCTCAGACAAATGCTGTGCTAAGGGACATATACATGTTTCCGTATGAGAATAGTCATTTATATAACTTTTTTCTTTGCCGGTTCCACACTAAACCTGTCATTACTACAGGTACAAATTGTGTCCTTGGGGGTTGTCCCTGTCTGATGCTATAAAAACACAGCCGTTACATGATTAAGTAAAAGTTGTGCTGTTTGATAGGCATCAGTGTTCCTATTCATCTTAGGCTTTGAGCTAGGCAGTGATTGTGTGTGCTATCCTTTGCCTCTTAGCCAGATCCAGGGCATACTGTGCCCACACCTCTGTCTGCCAGCATTATCTGCAGCTGGTGGTTCTCCTTATGACTCCTCATCTGTACCTGCTGCAGCTGCTTGCCCTGCCTGTTGTCCTTGAAACTGTGGTCCTGCCTGCTGCTGTCATTTATGAAGCTGTTTCCTAAAAATTATATTGTGTAACGTGCTACAGACTGTAAGTATTTTCACATAGGTGCCTGGGTCATTCTGCAATGCACCTACTGATGTGTCTAGACACTGGAGTCTTGATTTATACAAATTAAGACTGTGTTCTGTGATATTACTAGTTTGAGCATGGGACTCATTGCATTTTTGCTTAGTGGGATTGTGTGGGTTTCTCATGGGTGTCATGAGCCAGGGCTCCAGTGCATAACCTGCATCTGCCACTGGATGGTCTTGTGGATTATCATCCCCTAGCAAATGTGGTGTACAGCTCACAAGTGTGCCAAAGGTATGAGTTGTGGAAACTGCCTGGGTGACCTGCAAAGACATTGCAGATGATCTCTTGGGCATTACAGGCAACCTGACAGTTTATAGAGTAGTAACCTTTTCTGTTGATATACCTGCTTTTCTCTTCACTGGCTGTTGATTTTATTTCTATGTGTATGCAGTCTGTGTCCCCAGTACTTCAGAGAAGCGTACTGTTGCATAGAATTCCTTCACGGTTCTGGCTCTTTCCTGTGGGACTCAAGGGAAACAAATGTGATCCCTTGTATCTAGTAGCACTACATTTAAAACTGATGTAATATTCTAGAAACTGATGGCTGTGACACCACTAATATATATGTTCTGTGAGTCTCTGGAAAGTACCAACAGTTGGTATACATAATGCTACACATACATTTGTTTCCACTGTGATGTATTCTCTATGCTTTCATTGGGGCCTGTGGTGGGGGTGTCAGAAGTTGGATATTTCCTCCATTGTTCCCCTGTCCACCCTGTGTGTTTCAGCACTTTCTGTGTTCTGCAGTCCATAACAAGTCAAAAAGAGTCTAAAAAGCCTTCTTCTTACCTGAGGTCTGGCAGCAGCAGCACCTTGATTTAAAGCCTGTTGCACATACAGCATTATAATAGCAGCAAAGTGCAATCATAATGTATTCCAAAGCGATTTACTGTGCAGGGCAAAAGACTACACTGATAGGACACAATTGCTTTATGGTTTCCTGAATGGCTCCACCATGTTGGAGGGTTTGATTAGCATGCATTTCAGCTCTATGCTTTCCTTAGCATATTGTGCCATTTCCCTTTGTTTGGTGGCTGTACACATTGTGAAAAGCTATTGATTACCAAATAGCGTTCTATGCAGCCAACATGATAGCTACATGACGTGTAGCTCCCAATGAATCTGGCCCAAGATATAATAAATGTTAGGTGCATGGTGTTTGATTTTACAATTTTAAATATATATCTGCCTGTGCGTGTTTAGTAATCATTGTCACAACCCCACATCATTTTGTGCAATTATTCCAAAAACTTAGTATATTCTTAAATATAGGCATAATGACTCAGTTAGGCAAAGGTAGTCTTATCTATAGTCATACATTTTGTATAGGTTCATTTTAAGTCATAAATAGTAATATGTAATATATGTTAATGCTTATAATAAAATGCAAAGAGACTAGATACTGGATTAGAAAAATAATATTGCTCTTGAAATATGAATCCCTTAGATTGCAGGTTTAGGGGAGTGCTCACATTATTATTTATAGCAATATGCATATTATATGTCTATATATTACTTTTTGTTTATTTCTCTAAGGTTATATCATTAAATGTAAATGTGTAAATACTGGGTAGAGGTTTTCATTAGGATTCATTAATAATCATGTAGGGGTTTTGTCAAGCCTACATGATATAAGCATGATAGCATGATGAGCAGCAGTGCTAATCAAATTTGCTTGCTGCTCATTGCACCTACATGGTTCCAAACACCTTTCTGTGGCCAGCAATAGTGTTAGTGGCCATAGAATGATGCATGCAAGCACCAGCACACAATACAATAAAAATGTATTGCATATAGTCAATGCTCAGATATGAGAACACACTGTAGCCCAGACATATAAGGGCACATACAGGAAAGCAGTGCAGATTTAGAGGAAGGGAAATGGGGAATTGTTTCACAAAAATGTGTTATAATATGTTGGAGAGGGGACATGTTTAAAGTATACTCATATCCTGTAGCCAAATATGACAAAAGTATATAAGAAGCATTTCTGGCATAAAGGCTGTAATACTGATGAAATGGTAATTAGTGAGAATGTCAATCCTGCAGTTAAAGACATAGATAATAATTGACATGCTGCTAAAGGATGTGATAGGGACATAAAGCTGCAAAGTAACAAAGAGGAGTGAAAATGTGATATACATATTAAATAAATGCTGACGTGAGATAACAGTTAGCAAAGACAGAATAGACAGAAAATACATTATGGGATGAATACATAGAATGCAGTTATTGTATGAGTAACCCCTGCACCTACACATTATCATCCTCCCTGGTAAGATCTGACCACCTAAAATTATGGTTGGCATAATGGTTAAGGTGTTTACCTTACAAACACAAGGTGCAGGGTTTGATTCTCAAATTGGGTAACTGGCTAGGCTTAAAATGGCCCACAAGGGCAGTTAACCTTGCAATACTCTTTCACCAATCTAAAGTGGTCATTTTTGTAGTCACCATCTGCCCTGACCCCCCCCGCCCCTAGCTAGGATGAAACAAAAAAACTTCTTCAAAGCTGATTACAGCCTCCTGATGCATGGTTTAAACAGCTTCACAGCCCCACTCCCCCTCTGTAGGAACTGGCGCCAATATCCAAATCTACACCAACATACTATATGAGCATTTATACAGATGCATGTAATCAGAAATACCCGACAGGACAAAATCATCCTCTGCAAGGAAGAGTAAACCAGTATGGTGGAAGTCTGCAATAAATAACCTATATAACAAAAGGAAAAAATTCCTGCCAGGATCAAGGAGGAGCAGGAGCAACTGGAAGCAATCTCTCCTTAGCCTGAACAAACAAATAAGAACACTAGTGAAATCCTCTAAAGCCAACATCAAGCCCAAATTGACCATTTCTACTAGAGACAATCATAAGGCCTTCTTCACATAAGTCCTCTGTATCAAAGGAAGAATCCAGGACTATTCAGAACTGGTGGTCAAGGACACCATAAACACAAATGCTGTAGATATAGTCAAACTACTGGCTGACAGATTCAGTAAAAAATTCACCCCTCTGTACCCCCATCAGTAAATCAGGGCATCTCCAGTTCCTGAACCCTCCCCTTATCTCTAGGGAACAGGTCATCACTGCCCTCTCAAAGGCAAAAAAACAGCCTCCATGGGACCTGATAACATCTTAGGCTGCATCCTACATGAACTCAGGCATGAACTTGCCGCACCCTTAGGTGCCCTATTCAACCAAAGCCTGAGTACCGGCTTTGTCTCAGCTGAGTGGAGGACAGCCACTGTCATCCCTTTACACAAATGTGGAGCATCCACCAATCTGGGAAAATTATAGACCCATCAGCCTAACTAGCCTCATCTGCAAGGCCATGGAATGGGTCATCATGGACCTCATTAACAGGGACAGTGGCAACCTCTAAATACTCAACCTCACACAGTTTGGCTTTGTCAAGGGGTGGTCATGCCTGTTAAATCTGCTCCACTTCTTTGAGACAGTCACCAAAGCCATTGATGAGGGGAAGACAGTGCACACCGCCTACCTTGACCTTGCCAAAGCTTTTGCCAATATTCACCACTCAGGTATAATAGATAAATTCTCTCAATTAGGCATCAATCCATATGTTACCAGATGGGTTGTAGACTGGCTCACTGATAGAACCCACCTAACCAAAATAGGGGGAAGCCACCTCAAGCAGTAGACACGGAATGAGTGCTATATCCAAGGGATGGATCTTGGGGCCTCTGTTACTCAGGATGTAGTTCTCTGAGGTGCAGGCCAAAACCAGAGGGCTATAGCTGACTAAGTTTGCAGATGACTGCAAGCTAGGTGTGGTCATCAATTCCCCAAGTGATGTGGATGTCCTCCAAGAGGGTCTCACCCAAACAAATGACTGGTGCCAGAAACATGGCCTCAAGCTGAATGCCAAAAAATGTAACATTATCCTCTTTGTGGAGAGCAATGTCCCCACATATTATCACATTAATAACAACGTCCTAAGCACCCTATCAGTAGTGAGGGATTTGGGCACCCAGGTTAATAGCAATCTGTCTTTTGACCACCATGTTGCTTCTGTTGTATGGAAAGCTTTCTACATGATACACCTCATGAGTAAGGGTATCTCATCCAGGGATAAGGAAGTCATAACATCCCTGTATTCTTCACTTATAAGGCAAATTATTGAGTACAGTGCCCCTTCAGAATGTATCTCGCAAAGCACATGCAGCAGCTGAAGAGACCACAGAGGTTCCTCACCAGAAGAATCCAGGGCCTCAAATATCTACTCTAAACAGATAGGCTAAAAGTCCCCCTGTCCCTCTACTCAGTTTCAGACAGACTCCTCAGGGGTGACCTCTGTCTGGCATACAAAGCAATCTTAGACCCTGCCTTGATGTGACTGCTGCATAGCCACAAGTCAAGCTCCACTCGAGTAACCCATATACGTGACCTCAACCTGGTCTGTGACATCAATAGGACAGATTTGTGTCCCAGAGACTCCTCCATCTGTGGAATAGACTCCCTCTCCACATCAAGCAGAGTACCTTATTATCCCTTTTTAAGCACAACCTGGATAACTGGAAGGGAAACAGAAAATACATCCTTGGGATTCCACCTGTGTCCCTGCTGGACAGAGGCTTTGGGTGTTGACTTGTCTAAACATGTTTTAATCTCTTGGCTAGGCTCATAAGGGCCTCAGGGCCAATAGCCTAGTAACTTCCTATGATCCTATGATCCAACAATTCTATATAATCATGTATATACAAGGAACTGATGTTTGCAAGCTGAAAGCACTGCTGTGTTATCCATCTCACCATGTATACACAAGAACCAAAGGACCTTACAGCTGTAATGTCAGGTAACTCATAAATGGGCATGTTTATTCAAAGAAATGACAGTGACACCAATAGGAAAGAGGTTTATCACTTGTGGGCATGTAATAAGTAAGTGCAATATGGTTATGTAAATGCTATATGCCAATCTAATAAACAAACATACATAAGTGACCGATAACAAAACTGAGCAGACGACATGTCCAGAGTCTAATTTTGCTGGGTCTATATCATATGATTGAATGTTAACAATGAAATGCTCTAAAGAGTGAAAATGCCAGACCTCAAACTCTAAAGCCCCCCACACCTTCCGTTAAATATATATTCCAACTCCGGGATAGCACTACAGTGAGGAAAGGGCAAATATTATGACCTTCACTGTACTGCAATCCCACAAAAAGCACTTCTTTTAAACAAACCTGGTTTGGCTATAAATAAACACTTATGATAATTTATTACTGCAGACCTCTATAACATTTACTGTATATATTATGAGAAGGTATTTATGTGTCATTAAATAAACAAATGCCAATGCTCTGATATAAGAAACAGGTTCCAATGTTCAACAATACAGTCGAAACCATGGGATAAATGATGCAAAAATTACAATTTAATGTACTGACTGATATTGCCACAGGAGACGTATAGTGATTTCTGAATGAATGGTGATACACTTCAGAGAGACCTAAATGTGTGCAGGTGTGAATATATCTTGGAATTCTTTTCTGTGTAAAAGTCACTCTTTTTGCAAGTAAATATGGTGCAAATGGATGCAGCTGAATGTGATGAGTAATATAGGTTGCTTTATATTACATACATACTTCACAAGACATAAGGGTCCTAGACACATAATCGGGGTATGCAATGAGTCATGATGATTAAAACAAAAGTATTATGCCCATCAAGCATATGCAAATTAATTATATATGAAATATAGGTTTACCATGAGAAGGTTGAACCAGATTCCATCGAATGATGGAATTACCGACCCACTTTTGCTAAAACAACAATGTAGAATTCCGACATTGTCAAACTATGACTCTCTATAAATCTCAGAATGGGCTTTAACAAGGGTCGAGATGGGGGCGAGATTCGTACTTCGACAATGTTGGGTTCGACATTGTCGACATTCAGCCCTCTGACTTCGATTGAAGCCACTTCAAACTTCTCATGCTAAACCAAAATATATTCATTATCATGTCTATGAATGTAGCCACACATTAAGTTGTGTTTATCTGTAAAACATTAGCCATATATGATAAATAGCACAGTTTCATTATGCGAGGCTTATTGATACAGTGCTTGCAAGAAACAGGTTTAACGTTATCAATTTTCTTCAGTGTTACATTCCTATTCAAAATGGTGCGAGTAATGCAAGTGTTTTTTAGCTGGATCTGAACCCTTAATAGACTGTATTATTTATCTAAAGTCTTTACACTTTCACCTTGTGCCATAGACATAGTTCTATAATTGGTAGAATTTCTCCTCTCAGTACTGTACAGTGCACTGTTGCCAGGCATGTTTGGGCTACCGAAGGCAGCCAAAGGTAAATTTTTCACATTTTTGCTTAAGTAGTGAAGCCTGGTTGCATGCTGCCAAGTGAAAAGCAAATGAACCTTAATAAGAATGGTAAAAAATGACATATTGTTTACAATTGCGATGTGATCTCTACATAGGATTCATTGCTACATGTGCCTTATTTCTCTTGATTATACCTTGCACCACCAACTTTGCCATCTGTCAGGTGCATTTATAGAAGTAAGTACTCTCCCTCTTGCGAGAAGGGGGGCAACACAGCAATTCCAGGCATGCTTGAGCCACCTAAGGTAGCCTAAACTAAAATTTTCATTTCTTTCCTTAGGTACTGAACTGTGTTTGCAAGCAGTACCTTAAAGAAGTGGATAATTACATAATGTGAATAATTGGAAAGTGATCTCTAAAGGGGATTCAAACAATATTTTGTGTGACTTATTTATCTTAATGCACTTCAGTTATAACTTATACCACAGAATTTGACATATACATTCACTAAAGTAAGTACTCTCTATGTTCCAAGGAGCCACACAATGATGGCAGACATATTTGCTCTACCTAAGGCAGCTAAACTAAATATTTCACTTTTTACCTTAGATAGTGAACCCTGTTTGCACACTGCCAATCAGAGAATAAATGGAAAAAACAATGAAGAGAACTATATGATACAGAAAAAATAAATGAAATGTAATGCATGTGATACGTAGCAATGACCAGAGCAGGATTTGCATTCAAATAAAAATTTCTTCCTTCTCACATCTCCTAGCAACATAAGAAATGTAATTTGTGGAACACATTATCAGACTTCTAATTAGTAACAAATAATGTAAAGGTGGGCACACTAATGATCACATGTTAGCAAGAGTGACAGCAGTTGATTTTTATACAACATAATGTTATCACAAAATGTGATTAAATATGTATTTAGACAACCCTCTGTAAAAGTATCATGCAAGTGGATTTGAACCATGCATTAGATATCCTTTATCTTTAAACTCATTGGATTTACACCTTGTGCCACAGAGAAAATTACCTGTCAGGTATAATTTCTTCCCTGAATACTATCCAGAGTGTTGATGGCCACACAATGCCACCTTGTTAGTTTGTGCTACCTATGACAGTCTAAACTGATTTTTTTCACTTTTTTTCATAATCTGTGAAAGTGATGTTTTGCAGCCAAGTAATGTCCAAATGAAACAAGACAAAAAGCATACAATTATTGTAGATCAAATACTTTACATGTACATGTTTGACCAAATTTGTTCTGTATGGACTTGAACCCTCAAAAATGTACTGAAAGCAATAATTTCACACTATTTCCCCACAGTTGCACAAAGACATATTATCAACATGCTAAAGACTTTAATGTGGCATCGTATCAAGACATATTGAAAGTGCAACAGAAACAAGTTAAGAAAATTGTCCTTTCACATTTGACTGTGAATGTCAGGATGACTGGGATATCGCAAACAGTTAGCATAGGCATGTACTCACAGGATTTTAAAAAAAGACTGCACATACTGCAGGTGTATCCCTTTCTTCCTTTCTGGTGTATCCTTTTACTATCTACTGTTTCATAATAGCAAGACTATGTCTGTTTTCTAGCAATATGATATATTTAACAATGCTTATAGTACCCCCTTTAATATGAATGACATTTCCTACTAAGGACCAGAAGCTGTGGTCATTTAACACAGCATTTGAATGCTTGAACTGTTGATATCCTATGTTAGTCAATGCACTAGCAGACATTTTAAGCTTTTCTCCTTTACACACCTTTACTAGGCATGTATCAGAGAAGGGAGAGTGTGAATGTTGATTGTTCCTACAGTCAGGCTAAAAAGAAATACGGGCAAGGTATCACTTGTATTGCTAAGCTGTGTGCATGTGATTTTCAAGGTCCTTACACCATGTTTATATTCCCTACACCTATTGTAGATTGTAGTATTCAGGAATGCTAATGATTTCACACCTGTTTTGCATACTCACAGTGCTCACATGGATGACTCTTCACTATCTCTGAGGAAACATTTTGAGACATAGAGCTCATTTCTACTAGTTAAACAAGACCTTGGAGATTTATCTATTTTCTATAGTGTTGCAGTGTGAAGGTGTGTTGCTATTTCTTAACTAATGCTTTTAGTTTAGCATTAAAGGGTGAAGCACAGTGACCACTGACATTTATTTGTATAATTATAGATTTATTTACTTATATCACTTCTTTTTGCCATACCCACATCTGCATTTCTACAAATATGCAACTGAATGCTACATGACCAGTTTATTATTTTATTTTCTATGCCACATATTTATATATTGCAGATGATTGTATTGTAAGTATGTAGGAATGTCTGGCATTTTTATTTGCTTTATCTGGAAAAGAAAACATTGTTCTGTTTTTGTATTTCTACTGGAATGAATTCCATAGTAGTGGATATGTCAGTTTTAATGGTTTGGTATTACTTCTCTAATGCTACATTACAAATGTTATTGTTAATGCAGAAATGTATTACAAAATATAAACCTGTGGTTTTACCATTACAGTAGTATTATGAGACCTATGTTGATAATTGAGTTTTAAATTTGCTTTTTTTTTTTTTTTTTTTTGCTGGGGGGGGTGGGGTTGGTGGGGTGGTGAATTGCTGGGCCTAACTTGTGCCTAGTTGTAATGAGCAATTAGCACATCAAAATTGTTTGTTTATATGTTGGATGCATATAGTCACAAAAATGAGTTCACAGCCATCTTGTATGTTTATTATACATTTAATTTTTGTGTCTGTTTTCTAGTTCATTTCATACAGGGATTTGGCACTCAAAAAGGCATCTGTACCCCATAAACCACCATACAGTGATACAGAAAATGAGGCCAATATCCAGGCCTTACATTGCCATGGAGTATTTTTTTAGGGAGAGGTAAAGGTGATCAATCTGCCTGTGACAGGATACACCAGCAGGCTGTCGATTAACTTAATGCTATTGGAGGGCATGGGAAAAGATACTTCCAGGAAAGACACTGGGCAACTGAGATGGCAACCTCTGCTCACATTAGGGCCACTGCAGTTGCTCAGGAACAGGTGGCTACAGGGGTTTGGTGGGTTTGCTGTCGAACGATCACTAATTGAATCCGAGAAGTTCCTGTCAACTATCAGAGATCAAGATAGCTTGTCAAAAGGGTTCCACCATACTCTTTGACAATGGTCCAGATGTGGATGGCAGACCCAGAAGTCACAAGCAGACCTTCCAGGTATGAAAGAAGCAAATGTTATTGTTATACTTTACATGCATATATTTAAGATGTCTGATATATATATATATATATATATATATATATATATATATATATATATATATAGTTCCCCTTTATAATCTCTAAATACTGAAATCTTGCATTCCAGTATCTCGAAAACATAAAGGCAAACATTCAAAATCCCGAAACCCCAAAACCGTGAAATACAAAATTGTGAACATATTCACACCGCACAAAACATACACTATCCTACCCACACTACATACACAAACACAACAACACAAATCAACACACCTACACTACATATAAGCAGGGGGCAAGTCCCCTGCACCCCCCATATGGGGGTCTGCGTGCCACACACACACCTACTTATATATCCACTAACTCTGAGATTGCACAAACAAGAAAAGACAGCTAACTCACACCCAGTTATTCCACAGTCTCTCGCACACAGACACACACATCACACATATGCAAACACCAACATATCCAATACTTACACACTCATACTTTCACCTGCCTACCCTAACCCACACAAACAACTTACCAACACACTCACATACATTCAAACTCCCACCCAAAACCCTTACAAAACACTCAGTTACCATAAATCGCACCTAAATCCACATACAACACTGTACACCATCCACAGAAAACACCAGACATAACGAAGCATAAAGCCATAACCGTGAATTTGAGATATTCGAATTCACAATTATGCACTTTCGCTATTTTAAAAATTCACCTTTATGGTCTTGGGATACTGAAATTTGAGATTTCAGTATTTAGTGATTATAAAGGGGAACCATATATCTCAAAAACATTCCAAAATTGTTAAATACTTTAAAAAACATGACATTTGTACCAGGAAGAGACTTTAAATAACATTTTTGTTTAAACCTGGAAATATGTTAGCATGTAAATGTAGTTGCCACTTCAGCTCTTTTACTTCTAATGCATTGTTCAAGTCCTCACCCCTTAAGTTTGAAGGGACATGATCCACTACACTGAAAACAGACTTTGTTAATTTTTTTTACATTATGCTATGTTTGGCTATTGTGATTTTAAAGTTCTTGTTTTTATGTGTCAGTCACATGTTTTCATACTTAGTTGAATACCTTATTAAAGCGCTTATCACTTTTATTTTTCTTGTGCAATTTATACAAATATTATCAAATTTGTATGTTAATTCTAAAACGTATATAAAAACAGAAACATAGTTATTTGAATTAAAAATAATAAAAAGTACTTAGCAATGTCTAATGACATCCCAGTTATTTGCTATGGCAATGAAACCTTTAACTGATTTCATACACAAAAATAAGAATATTAAAGACTTTACTTCAGAAAATAACATTAATTCAAAATAATATTGCTTGCAGAGGATATTTTGTTAAATGTACCATATATTAGTGAATCTTTGTCACATTTAGACTTGGCATTACAGAATTTAGAATTGATCTGAAATCTTAGATATACCTTGGTTTTCATTAAAGAACCTAACATGAACACTATGGATTGAGCTAAAAGAGCCATGTCTGCACAATATGCCAAGTTGCAATTCAGAGATATGTTAGCATTGATGAGGTAAGACCCCATCGTTGGCTAATTTGCATGTCCCTAAATTGCATTTACTACCGTGACATGGAAATCATTGTTGATCTGCAAATCATGGTAGTAAACTGCTGTACATGTAGGCAATGGTATTCAACCCCTAGTCATTGTCCTACACAAACAAGTATGCAGAAAGCAAACAGATGCACACACACATGCGCACACACACACACACACACACACACACACACACACACACACACACACACACACACACACACACACACACACACACACACACACACACACAAACACACACACACAGAAACATACAAACCATAGTCCCTGTATCTGTCCGTAACCTGTTAACGCCTATTTTCCTCCCACCCACTGGGATAGTTGAAGTGCCATTACAGTATATACATGTTATGCCCCAGTGGCTAGTGTGTTGCCCACACCCCATTCCCCATACTCTTGTTGGTGCTGTTACAGTATTTTATGAGTAATTCCTGGTAGTCATGTTCATCCACCTACCCTAATCACCATTCTTTCATTGTTGTCATTATGGTACTTAAAGAGCAATGTCTGATAGTCTAGTGTATCCCCCCACCCCTCAGCTGTCATACTGCCTTTGGTGCCATTGCAGTTCTTTAAGAGTAGTCTCTGGTTGTCTAGTGCATCCCCCACTTTTGTTCTGTGTACCACTGTTGTGGTATGTAGTTGAAAACTGACTTTTGGCCAAGCACAGTATTATGATATGGTGGGCTGACCATGCAGATCTAGATGGCTGAGTGATTTCTTGAATTGCTCAGTGTGTAGATGCCTTCCTAGAGGTGGTTCCAGGGGAGAAAGACAGAGACACCTCTGCTAATTAGCATATGTTGATCACACAGAAAGCATTCTTAGCATTCAGCGTGACAATGGGGCCAGCTCTACGTGGTGCTGCATGTCTTTGTGGTATAGGACTATACAATAACATGTTAGGCAATTGCTGATTCAGGAAAAGGTACCATGACATGTATACCTTGTAGATGTCATGATACCTGAATGAATCACAAACAATAAGAAATAAAAAACATCAACATTTTAAAAATTACTGTACTCATTTTGTCTCTACCCCCACCAAAGAAAAGTGTTTTGCTTGCAGTTCACAGAAACGAATGGTGACAGCAGTCCTAGTATGGAGATGCTCAAAAAAGAGATGTAAGTTAGAAAGAACATGTCTGGTGGTGAATGCATATGAAAATGGTTGAATGCAAAAAGTGAGGAGGGAAATAAATTAAGGCTGGGACAGCTGATAGCCATATGTTAGTGTTTGAAAGGTTTGTTGTCAAAGTAGTGTTATTGAACTTGGGGAAGCTGAATGCTTTAGTAGTTGAAAAGAGCCTTTCATCAAAGCTATTTCTGTTCATTGAGCATTGAAAGTGAACAACATTCAATACTATAAATTACCTTTGTCTAATTTCCAGTTTTGAATGTGTGTAGTTTAAAAAAAAGACATATGTGTATGACTTTCCATTTTTTTATAATACAGCAACTAACAGAAATCATTTTTGAAATTGTCTAGTTGCTTCAACAGGAGAAGAATGTTTTCTTTCAACCTCAGAGCTAATATAATACTTAGGTGGGTGTAGGTAGTACGCCCACTCTTTGCCTCATGTGAAATATTTGTTTTTTGTACAAGTATTTTGTGTAGGCATGTATGCTTTAATAGGACCATCTTACAAGCATTTTCATTTGCTTTTTTTCAAAAGTAAATTTTTTGGAAGTTTGATTTTGTTTAATTTGCATCACTTAGGCAGATATCAATGTACTAGTATACAAAGTATTTTAGGCCTATAGGGGATGAAACAAAAAGCATTAGGAAGTTAAATGGATTATACTGCATTTTTCTAACCAGTCTGATTGATGCTTTATCACACAATTACATTGTTTTTTTATAAAGTTTTTAGCAATACATGCCACGGATGGAGGTCAAGGAAAGAGGATATAAGTTTATGTAAACAGAGAATATAGTGTGGATGACCGAGGAATGCAAGGATAAAGAACTAGAACCTCTGACACATTGTTTGCTCTTCTTGGGATTGTCTTATTATTGTGTACAATGTTAAATCAAGGTTTGCCTGTTGTGAAATATGTTTATTTATTTAATATTGTTGAAGCACAAAGTCCCGCCAAGTAAAGTCCTTTTACAAGGGCAGTCTGGGGAAAAAACATACAGTAAGACATCCATTTATTTGTAAATGCAGTTAAGCATCAGGAGTTATACACAAAAGAAGATCAGATTTCTACAGTTACAGAGATTAGCCAAATGTGGCCATCTGAAAAAGTATATAAAATAACTGCATTTGATAATAACAAAGCAGCATTCCACAACATTTACAGTTTCTTGTGGTGACAGCTACTGCATTGTGGTCTAAAACCGACTCTTCACTTTTTTAGTCACTTACGTAAAATAAAGGTTAGGAGGATAAAGTGTCAAACATGCAGCCCTTCATTTTAAGATACTATGAGCTCCGTTTGTTTGCTGTTCTCTCATTATTATCTTGGCTAAAATTTTTCAGAAGTGTTAGAGTCTTATTTCTTTAAGTGAGTGAACAGAAAACTTTTTTTTTTGCATAAAGCTGTCCGTGAGTATCATACAACTGTATCTACCATCTGCTAGACAAATAGTTTATTTTAAGATCTCTCTGAGAAGTCCTAGTAAAAGTACTGTAACTGTAAAAGACTGAATGTATAGCTTATGGGTGCCATTATTATTTATAGGGTGCTCTTCTGTTGTCCTTACAGCTCATGTAGTGAATTTAGTACCCCAAACTGCTTTGTAAAAGGAGTTTAGTGCAATACATGAAATAAACTAGGTTCTCTCTATTTCTCCAAGGATTGCTCATTATAACCTCCCACCCAGCTATTAGAGAATAAAAATGAATTCTGAAAAAAAAATACATGGGCAAAACATAAGCTGTTTACATATCTGTAATAAAGGGTGACAATAAAAGAAAAAAAATAGTATTTGCTTACAATAATAAAAGCACCATGTTGTCTTCCATCTGGTTCAACCTCTGGGTAATTGGATCAGACTCAGATAGAAATCCAGCCATTCTAGAATCTTTAGCTAAAGGATGTGTGGTTTTTATGCACACAGGCTGGAGCAATATTGATAAACTGGCCCTGTATCCTCCAGCCTTGCACATAACTGCATGACATTGCAGGGAGGTAATGAATGCTTTTGTGAGGTCAGCAAGTTAGTCTGAATGAGGTTTTGTGTTGCAGAGCTATCAAAATCTGTCTATGGGGGCAATGCATTTCTACAGCATCTTTCATTTTGGCTGCTAATTGCTAAATAAGGTTGACATCATAATGGATGGTAGGTCACTGCATTAGTTCTGTGGTGGTGATGACATCACAGGATAGTGAAAACTTTATATTTACATATTGATTTCCACTTGCTTTGCTTTGCCATTCAGGAAGTTTACTAATGGACTGACTCCTTCAATGTTTTATTTTAAGTAATTAAACCAAGTTCCCAGATGGAAGAAACTGATATTTTATCATGCCAGTGTGTGCCCCTGGCTCTGAACTTTTCTTGAGTGGATAAAGAAGAGGCCATTATTTGTACATCAGGATTGTATAGTTAAAACCTGTTTCAGTTTACCTGCCTTGACTAATAGGATCTACACTTGTAATGTCAGAGCTAATGAAATATCCACATTGTTGCAATTAGTTAATGCCCATTTCAAAGCAAACAGTTTTTCTTTCTTTTTTTTTCATTTCTTATATCACTATGGAGAACTAACCTCTTGTCATTTGTACCTTACTAGAACAGAAAATACAAAAAGATGTCAATAATTGAATTCACTCTAAAAATTAAGACACTATAGTGGAATGTGCAAAGGCTGCAGCCAAGGACCCATTACTGAGGCAGTCATGGTGAAACATAAAATGCATCTTGTCCAGAATGTGTGAGACTTGTGTAGCAACACTGCCCACTCTCTCAGTAAACTAGTAAATGTGCATTTACTTAAAGAAAATATGTTTTGCTGCATATTTTTATCTGAGTCTCAAAATCTTACAAAATCATGTGGGTCATGTGCTTTTACTTCATATTACATATACCAACATAGAATACCTACAATATTTTGACTGAAGACCAATGGAAATATGCTGAGTGTGGTCAACTGGCATCATAATGGTCCCAGTGCAACTGTCTTTACTGTGATTTGCACTCATTGATTCCTTTTTTCAGTACTGTGTTGTGAAAGAGAAGTGCTAGGTTGGAATTCATAGTCATTACACTAATGTGTTAAGGTAATCAGCACTGTTTATAAGCAAGCACAGCTCTGTCATGATTCAGAGAAGCCATTTATGCTTACAGGAAATGGCCTCACATAAACATATTCAAATGAAAAAATAAGATGGTAATGAGAAATGATGTAAAGGTTGTTATGCTAATAATCCTTGTCCCTGCCTCTTTGTGATTTATTTATTTTATTTGACATTTATTAACTGAGTTAGTCGGACTGTGCCAGATGCCCTTTTTTCAGCAGAGACCTGAGAAGAAAAGCTCTCATTACATAATAATCAATACATTGATTAATACAAAAAAAATTAAAGTAGAACAATTGGTCTTTATACAAAGGAATTAAGAAATACATAAAAAATTGGAAAAGAACATATACGTAAATCATAGGAACATGTTATACTAAAAAAGAAAGTCACACTTGATTTAAAACAATTTGTAACATTCAGCGTGACAGTAATTGCAATGTAAAACCCTAAGAGATAATAGGGACTGGGGGTAGAAGAAGACGAGGAGATTGAGAGGAGGGAAGTTGGATGTGAGGGAAGACTGATCAGTAAATTGAGTTAAAAAAACATAGCTGAGGTAGGAAAAAGAAGAGGGGACCTTAGCTGTTGAGAGAGAGGCGGGGGGGATCTTCAAGTGGGGTCATTGCAGGAGCAGATCCAAGAGGTATGCAGGTAATCTTTTAAAGCTATTTTAAAGTTGTGAGTATTATAGATTGTGCATAAATGTAGAGGAAGTTTGTTCCACACAGAGGTGACAGAGTGGCTATAGAGTATCTTACCAATGCATTTGTTAGGTTTGGAGATAGACAATAGGAGTTGGTCTGAGCTACATAGGCTGCAGTTAGAGATATAGGGGGAGATAGGATTAGTCAGAGATGGACAAACAAGGGGATGGTGAAGGATAGAGTGGGTCAGATGGAGCTGTGGCAGGAGAATTTGGTTTTGGAGTTCAAGCCAGTGAAGTTTTTTTAGGACAATTCAGTAGTGTGTTCGATAAGAGAGATTACTGGCAAACTGAGCTATTTTATTGTATGTGTGTGTGTTCAAACTTGATAGTTAGATTCTTTTGTAGTTGGGTGAATAATGGGGTGGCATAGAGAAGGGTGGGAAGAAGGTATGCTTGAGCTAAGGATAATTTTGATTCAGGAGTTAGGAATTTTTTATTCCTGTACAGCAGTCCAAGTTTTTGGTGATTTTTTTTTATACAGTTATTAATGTGAATGTCAAATTTAAGTTGGTCATCAACATAAACTCTGAGGAGTTTAGTGTATGATTCAACTTTGATGGGAGTATTATTTAGAGAGGAGATAGAGAAGGAGGTTTTGAGATGTTGGACAGATTTAGGCAGAAAGAGCAGAAGTTTAGTTTTGTTAGGGTTAAGTAGTAATTGATTTGCAGAGAGACATTTTTCAACAGAATGTAGAGATTCTTGAGTAAGAGTGAGTAGGTGAGGTAGTTTATCAGATGTGGAGATGATAGTAGAGTCATCTGCATATTGAATCAGAATGGAGGGAGGGCAGGGAAGTAGAGGTTATTAGTAAAGATTTTGAATAAGATGGACCCAAGGATGGAGCCTTGTGGCACACCGGTTTGAACAGAGAGAAAAGGGGAGGTAGAAGAGAACCATTTAACAGATTGTAGCCAGTTAGATAGATAACCAGAAAACCAGCTGAGAGAGGAGTTACAAAAGTTAGGGGAGGGTAGTCTGGAGAGAAGGAGCTTATGAGATACAGTATTAAAGGCTTTAGAGAGTTCAAGGAACAGGCAGGAGACAAATTTGTTGTTATCAAGAGATGAGGAGATTGCTTGAGTGAAAGATACAATGGCAGTAGTGGTGTTATGATGAGGTCTGAATCCATGTTGTCTGGGGATGAGGAGGTTCTCATAAGTGAGATAAGACATGAGCTGTTTGTGTATACATATTTCAAGAATTTCAGAAAGGGGGGGGAATAGCGATGGGCCTAAAATTTGAAGGGTTGGTGGAGTTTCCTCCTTTGTGCAGGGGCAAGATGTAGATTTTTTCCAGACAATAGGGACACAACCTTCTGTTATTGAGCGATTGATAAGTATAGAAACTGGGTAGGCAATGGAGGAAGCTGCTAACTTAAGATAGTAAGGTGGAAGGTTGTCTGCAGAGGGGGAACAAGGTTTAAGTTTATTAAGGAAGAAATGGATAGTTGAGTGTTATAGTCGTATAGCCATATTTTGACATTTCCATGCTGTCTGCAGATAAGTTATAAAAAGTCATACTTACACCATTTCTACCTACTTTGCAAATGGTGAAGATATTATTTCTTGTTGCTAGTTTAGCTATTTCTTGGTGTGAGTTGCGTGTCTTGTCTGAACCAAAACCACTTGCACCTAGGGGTGCTCACCAGCCAAGTCGGCAAAGATATATACATAGAACTACTTATTAGAATTTTGATAATCTGGAAGTCCTCGATAGGTTTATGTAAGGGCTTTAGTGAGCATGTATCACCCACAGATGGGAACTGGGGGGATGTGTGGCCTTCCTTCATCTGTAGATACTATATGTATGTATGTGTGTGTGTGTATATATATATATATATATATATATATATATATATATATATATATATATATACACAAACACACACACACACACACACATGCACACACGCGCTTGTATACACACACACACACACACACACACACACACAAACATAACCTTCCACAGGGACCATCTAGAAACAGTCTGGGGAGACATTGGGTATTTCTCTGGCTCCTGCTTCAGGGATACTTCAACAGTTCCTTGATATACTCCTGGCACATATGAATTAACACATCTATTTCCCAGGACTTAACTTGGGTTGTGAATGCTTGTTATGGGATGGCTGTGGTGGCACATTTCCCTGAGGTGCTTGGTGCAATAGATTGTACCCATACTGCCAATAGGGTCACATCATGTTCAAAATGAATCTCATGCAAATGAGGCAGGTAGAACCATCCAACAAGCAGAAAGGCAACTCTTTAGACTGCATGTCAATGTCTGTAGTGTATGTGGAAAAATTCTGTGTGCAGTAGTGTAGATAGACAAAGGAGTAGTAAAAATAGAGGTATATGAACAGAAATGTCATACCACATACACATATGAGTGAAACTAGTATCCTGTATGTGGGAAAAATTAAAGGAAACAAATTGATTTTTTTTAATACTCTGGGCATGCTTGTGTGGCAAGCTGCAGTGCGCAAACATATTTATAGAAAAAAATATGTGATATAAATGTATTACAGGACTGTGTGTGGATTCCCTACAATGGTGCATTGGTGCTGTTGCTAATGTGGTTGGGCTATGAAGTGTGTGGTTTCCAGGCCATGAACATGGATACCTATGCAAATGAGGTGTAGTTACTGACTAGCAGAAAGGAGTAATCATGTCCGCATATTCCCTTTGTGAAGGCTTAGACCCATGTTGCTGTTTACACAGAATGTAGCTGATACTGGGGTGTGTGTCTACTGACTTCTAAGCTCATTTCAAATTAGGTGTGTGTGTTTGCTTGACATGCCACCTGGCTGAGCAAGTCCTTTCTGGAGAATGTGTACACTAACTTCGAAGCTTTGTTTACCTTCTGTGCACTTGTTTGCGCAGCTTGTTGCATTGGTGTGCGTGAAAAAATGTATTTAATTAATTTTGACCCTTGTTTAAGCTAAAATAGGGGCATTAAATTATATTGATTATATTGTAGGCAGGTGGAATGCATCATAGTTAGCCTATCACACATTATGCACCTATAGCAGAGCTGGAAAAAGTATGCATACTCCCTACATTCTGTTTTTTCCCAATACTCTGGACCATTGTAGTACAGAACTGAGAATTTTAACTGAGATAATGCTAGGGGCTGCTGTAGGTCTGCTGCATCAGTATGTTCTAGATGCTGAAGTAAGTGCTGCTGCTGCTGCTGACAATAGGCCTAGACAGAGAAGGAGAAGAGCGTTCAGGCCCAGGGTAACCTTACAGAAGCTACATAAGCTGGAGATTGTAGAGTGCTACAGGACAGACAGGGACATACTAAAACAACTCACTGAGCTCTGCTGCCTTCAACTCAGACCCAGAGCCAACAGAGGGGAACCTATCCCAGTGGAACAAATGCATGTGTAGCCCTTAGGATACTAGCTACAGGTACTTTCCAAAGACCAAATGGGGACATGATGGGGGTCTCAAATGCAGGGTACTCCATCAGTTCCTGGATGCCATCCTACCACATGCCAGTGAGCACCTTTCTTTTCCCCTTACAGCTGAGATAAGGGTCAGCAATATGCAACACTTCTATTGTGTAGCACACTACCCTGAAGTACTGCATGCCATAAATTGCGCTCATGTACACATCAAGGCAGCACCCATTGAGGAGGGTAGAATCCATATCAACCACAAAGAGTACCACTCCATCAACTGCCAAGTCATGCGCAATGCCCAGGAGATTATCATGAGTGTGTGTGCTGGCAGCCCAGGCAGTTACCACAACTCCCATATCTGGCATGCATCACAGCTGTACCAAATGTTTGCCAGGGGGGACATCCCACATATCCATTTACTGGGGGATGCTGGCTATGCCCTGGAACTGTGGATGATGACACCCATTAGAAATGTACACACACCCATAGAAGAACACCATAATGAGGCACACACAAAAACTAGGAACATCACAGAGTGTGTGTTTGGGCTTCTGAAGTAATGGTTCCGGTGCCTTGATATATCTGGTGGAGCCCTGCAGTACTCTACAGCCACATGTGCACATATGTTCATAGTACATCCTATGCTGCAAAATATGATCCTGTGGAAACAGCTGCAGCAGAATCAGCAAAGGGAAGGGATACACAGACCACCCCACTGGTGCCTAGGTCATCACAGCCACAGTCACGGAAGGACTCGGAGGAGGGACCCCCTGATGATGTCCCCATAGGAAGATGTAGGCATACCCATTATGCCCTGGCTTTGGCTAAGAGACAATGCAGAGCACATTCACTGACAACCTAAAGCCATAGGGACTGACATCTTACTCTTACCCACATACATATATTAAAACTGATGCCAGGCAACTCACACAACCTGTACCTAGCTAAGTATTGTCTGTATTCTGTTTGTATCAGAGTCACCCCTGAACTACAGTCCTGTCAACTGCTGCATTTGCAAGGTAAGTCCCTAACCTAAACATTACTTGTAAGTATTACTATAATATGGTATTGTATGTATGAATCTGCTGCATTTATGCAAGAAAATATAGTGGGCTATTTGGACACAAGTAACATCCACATTGGACTACAGTTGCCCAGTCGACTAGTATGTGTCCCTTAATATTCACTAGGCCTCATGGTTGGAATATGCACTACATCAGTCAAGGGGGAAGTTAAACAGTGGGGTTACATAATATTTGGACTATTGTGTACCCCAGCAGAACATGTGCTGTTGTTCCGCCACACCCAACACAGCACTTTTGCCATATATCCTATTTGACAGTAGGTCATTAATGGTATATCAGCAGTCCTGGCAATTTCTGGGTAGTAACATAGAAATCAGTCATACATTCTATGTGTCACTTAATGCAGGAATAACAACGTACATATGTATGCTATTGATTGTGTGATGAAAGACCCTCTCTGGTTGACAGCTTGGGTGGCTCAGTGGACTAGGGAAATTAGCATGGGTGATGCTGTTGGTGGTTCACATGTGAAAGTTTCCACATCTTTTGCATATGAGGCATTATTATGTTGGTGTTTTTACAGACTGTCAGTCTGTGTGTGGTGTAACAGTATGAACCTCTGTCACATATTAATTACATCAGACAGCTGGAGAATGCCATGGACATTTTGAGTAAAGTACATTACTGCAGAAACAGGGACAGATGTCAGTGTCTGTAACACAGAAAACCCTAGACTGAAGTGCAAGTATGTGTGGCCTGGAGTCACTTTATAAGTGCTGACAGTCCCACTGGGCATGCCCACACAGTTTAACTGAGTGCAGTCCTGCTGCCCCTTGATCAAAGTGAGCTGTTATGTGTGTATATATATATATTT